>NC_045975.1:20379327-20681085 GCF_010909765.2 Amblyraja radiata | reverse complement strand
CAGAAGGCAAGGAACTACAGACCAGTTAGTTTTACAGCTATTATTGGCAAGATGCTCAAGTCAATGAACAAAGAGGAAATAACTAATCATTTAGGAAAGCTGGATCCCATTAAACATAGTCAACATTTTTTTTTGAAAGGTAATCATGTTTCACAAATGTGCCTGAATTCTTTGAGGGTGTAACAGGGAAAGTTGATAGTGGGGAACGTATAGATGTAGTATATTTAGATTTCCCAAAGACATTTGGTGCGGTGTCACATAGGAGGCTGCTACACAAATGAAAAGCCACGAGAAAAGCCACCCTTGTCATGGACTGTTCGAACTACTTCCCTCCGGCAGGCGTTACAAGGCCTTCTACGCCCGAACCTCCAGACTCAGGAACAGCTTCATTCCCAGAGCTATAGCGGCTCTGAACCGGCCCTGCTGAGTGTCCCCCACCCCCCCTGGACTGTCTCCCTCGGATGGTCACGTCGCACAGACACATCTGCACTTTAGTCTGTTTGAACTGTTGACTATTTTACTGTTCTTTTACAAACCATGTTCTCGGGGTATCTAAATCTAAATTTTATTAGTTATTTATGTTATGACATCGGATGGAAGCTGCATACCAAATCTCGTTGCGCTTATGTGCAATGACAATAAAATATATTAATATTATTATTATTATTATTGAAAGTGTGACAACATGGATTAAAAACTGACTGTCTCATAGAAAACAGAGTTGTAATAAATCTGTCCTTTACATACTAGAAGGAGGTAACCAGTGGAATAATGTCAGATCAGACCTTAGCTGTCAATTGTTCACTATTTGCATTACCAACATGGAGGATGAAGCAGTATATAAGGTTCATGACCGATGGTGGTGCCCCTGGTTTTGCTCCGGTGGTGGCAATTTTCTTGTAATTTATACTATGTTAACACGTTAATAATAACATTAATATTAACGTGTCAACATAGAAAACGTCATTGTAATCACGGTACAACTAGAGAAAATAGCACGGCCTTTTGGCAAAACAGCAAAAAAAGGCTGATTTAGGCTCTTGATCGTGAAAAAGGCATTATCTTAGTGAAATCATCAAAGGCATGAAAAGGCACATGGCATTTATGGCAAAATCCTGGCTCTACTCATCATTTGTCCAGTTCCCTTTTTCAATTCTATTTTAAAGATTGACGTAATTTCAAAATGTTTTTTGAACAGCCTTGTCAACTGGTTTTATCATATTCAAAATTTGTGCGTATACCTTTAATATACCATGTGTTCCTACATTGTCGAGAAATAGTTCAGTTTAGTTTATTTGCTGCTTGTCAGAACTGAACGAGGAGGAGGACACAAATGCAGGCTCAGACACAGGGCAGATCAGTCTTCGGCATTTAATCGGTCCAAGTCAGTACACAGGTAGGCAAAACAGAGGCAACAGTACCATATAGGAGCAGGCAAAAACCAGTGGTCGAAGATACAGGCAAAGGTCGAGATCACAAGGTCACAAGATTACGAGAGCTGGAACGAGGTGATACCAAGTAGCATACAACGAACTGGCAATGGGAACTAAATCACAAAAGGCTTAAATACAGACTAGCAGGGGATAACGAGACACAGGTGAAACACATCAGGGCGTGGCCAACAGACTAGCAGGGGATAACGAGACACAGGTGAAACACATCAGGGCGTGGCCAACAATCACATGAGGGTAAACGACCTGACAGGAAATGGGACCTGAAACAAGAGGAGATGTGAGACACCAAAATAAAACAAGAATGCAAACTCTAATACTAAAAACCAATAAGAAACAGAAACTAGATCAAACGCGAGACCTGACAGTACCCCCCCCTCCACGGCCGGCTCCTGACGGCCCAGGATCTTCAGGATGTTGGCGCCGATAGTCCCTGATAAGTTCCGGGTCGCATATGTTGCGAGTTGGCACCCAAGACCGCTCCTCAGGTCCATACCCCTCCCAATCCACAAGATACTGACAACCACGACCACGCCGGCGCATCCCCAGCAACCGGCTGACCGTAAACACTGGACCCCCATCAAGGAACCGGGGGGGCGGAGGGGGTGTGGAGGCAGGGACCAGAGGACTCTCCTTAAATGGCTTCAGACGGGAGACATGGAAAGTAGGGTGGACCCTCATGGCATAGGGGGAGTTTGAGACGAACCGCCACAGGATTGATGACCTACGATATGGGGAAAGGACCAACAAAACGAGGAGCCAGCTTCCGGGATTCCACCCTCAGCGGTAAGTCTCGAGTGGAGAGCCACACCCTTTGACCAGGCGAGTATACTGGAGCCGGCGTTCTTCCACGGTCAGCCATCCTCTTGTAACGCGCAGAACTGCGCAACAGCATCTGACGAGCCCCATTCCAAACCTTGCGACAGCGACGGACGAGAGCCTGAGCGGAGGGCACACTGGACTCCTTCTCCACAGCAGGGAACAATGGCGGTTGATAACCATAGGCACACTGGAATGGAGAGAGACCAGAGGATGAGCAAGGAAGTGTGTTGTGTGCATACTCCACCCAAATAAGGTGTTTGCTCCAAGTTAAAGGGTTCTGTGCCACCAAGCACCGCAGTCCTGTCTCCAATTCCTGGTTAAGGCGTTCAGTCTGTCCATTGGATTCCGGGTGATAACCAGATGTAAGGCTGACCGTGGCGTCCAACAGAGAACAAAACTCCTTCCAAAACCTGGACACGAACTGAGGCCCCCGGTCAGACACAATGTCTCTGGGAAATCCATGGATGCGAAAAACATGAGACAGCATGACCTCTGCCGTCTTCTTGGCGGAGGGAAGCTTGTGCAACGCAATGAAATGGACCATCTTAGAAAATCTGTCCACTACAGTCATGACTGAGGTGTTACCTTCAGAAGAGGGCAAGCCCGTGACAAAGTCCATGGAGATGTCTGACCAGGGGCGTGAGGGGACAGGCAGCGGATTCAGGAGACCAAAGGCGGCCCGACGGGAGGTCTTGTTCTGAGCACAAATACTGCAGGCGGTGACGTACTCCTTAATCCCCCTCTCCATGGAAGGCCACCAAAACCGCTGTTTGGCCACAAACAGGGTTCGGCGGACACCGGGATGGCAGGAGATCCGAGACGTATGAGCCCAGTGAATCACCTGTGAACGAAGAGACTCGGGAACAAACAGACGATTAGAAGGACACCCTAGCGGAGACTGAACACCAGCAGTTGCCTCGGAAACTCTCTTCTCAATCTCCCAAGTAACCGCCCCAACAAAACAGGAAGCAGGCAGAATGGGAGTTGAAACCTTAGGGGATGGGTCAGGATCAAACTGTCTGGAGAGAGCATCAGGTTTGCCATTCTTGGCACCAGGGCGGTAAGACAGTACAAAATCAAATCGATTAAAGAAGAGAGCCCACCTTGCTTGGCGCGAGTTGAGGCGTTTGGCTGACTTGATGTATTCCAGGTTTTTGTGGTCTGTCCAAACTAGAAACGGCTGCTTGGTACCCTCCAACCAATGTCTCCATTCCTCCAAGGCTGTTTTAACCGCTAACAGTTCACGGTTACCCACATCGTAATTTCTCTCAGCAGGAGAAAGCTTCTTTGAGAGGAAAGCGCAGGGATGTAATCGACCATCTGTGGGGGATTTCTGTGAGAGTACGGCCCCGATGCCCACACCCGAGGCGTCCACCTCAACCACGAACTGGAGTGACGGGTCAGGGTGAACCAGGATAGGGGCTGAGGAGAAGCTCCTCTTGAGTCTCATAAATGCAGTTTCTGCTTGAGAGGACCAAGAGAAAGGCACGTGGGGTGAGGTAAGAGCATGGAGTGGTGCAGCAGTGACACTAAAGTTCCGGATAAACTTCCTATAAAAATTAGCAAACCCAAGGAACCCCTGAAGTCGCTTACGACTGGAGGGTGTAGGCCAGGTGGCCACAGCACTGACCTTGCTCGGGTCCATCTGTATACCAGCAGGTGATACAACAAAACCAAGGAATTGAACAGTGTTAACATGAAATTCACATTTCTCAGCTTTCACAAACAGATCATTCAGGAGCAAACGTTCTAGCACCTGGTGTACATGCTGCACATGGGAAGTCTCGTCTGGAGAAAAAATCAAAATGTCATCAAGGTACACAAACACAAATCGGTTCAGCATGTCCCGTAATACATCATTAACCATGCCTTGAAAAACTGCTGGAGCATTAGTAAGACCAAACGGCATGACCAGATATTCATAATGACCACTGGGTGTGTTAAACGCAGTTTTCCATTCATCCCCGTCCCTTATCCTCACCAGATCATACGCATTTCTAAGATCTAACTTAGTGAATACTGCAGCGTCTTTTAACAGTTCAAATGCAGAGGAGATAAGAGGAAGAGGGTATCTGTTCTTAACAGTAATGTCATTGAGTCCTCTGTAGTCAATGCAGGGCCGAAGTGTTCCATCCTTCTTATCCACAAAGAAGAATCCAGCTCCTGCAGGTGAAGAAGAAGGTCTGATGATCCCAGCAGCAAGGGCATCGTCAATGTACTTTTCCATGGCGAGCCGCTCAGGTGAAGACAAGGAGTAGAGATGGCCCTTAGGAGGCGCTGTACCTGGCAGAAGGTCGATGCAGCAGTCGTACGGTCTATGCGGTGGAAGAGATGTGGCCTTGGCCTTGTTGAACACCTCCTTTAGGTCTAGATAATATGAGGGAACCTTGGTGAGATCTGGAAAATCCTCCTCCCTTGAACGGGGAGGCTGCCGGAGGGTGGTCCTGGAAGATCCCAGCAAACTGCTCCTTGACGGATCCTTCATAGACTCAGGAGAAGAATCATGCAGATAGATGAGTTTACAGTTATTCCCCCAAGAAATTACTTCCCCAGTACCCCAGTACCCCGTGAGGATTATGGTAAGACAGCCAAGGGAGCCCCAAAACCAGAGGATGAAGAGGACAGTCGAGGAGATGAAAACTGATGGTCTCAAGGTGATTACCTGCCACGATGAGTTGAACAGGTTGAGTTCGGTGAATTACCCTGTACAGTAGGCGCCCATCCAGTGCACTAGCCTCCATAGGATCTTGAAGCTTTCACGTTCCAGCTTCAATTCATCAGCCAAGCGAATGTCCATGAAGTTCTCATCTGCCCCAGAATCAACCAAAGCCTGCAGGGAGTGCCACTGGGAATGCACCAACAATTGTACCGTCGACAATGGACGAGAGGAACGGCTCATAGGAGCGGTACAACTCACCAATGTCCTCTCTTTCATTGGTGAGCTTTGTCTTTTACTGAACAGCTGTTCAACAAATGTCCCAGTTCACCACAGTAAAAACACCTCATTTCCCTTAGGCGGCGCTGCCGTTCCTCCGGACTGAGTTTGGCTCGTCCCACCTGCATGGGCTCCTCCGAAGATGCAGGTGGCGCTGTAGGCTGACTGGACCGGCCGAGAGGGAAGAAGTCCCGACTGGAAGGTGAAGGGCGACGCTGCCGCCACTGCTGGGAGAAGGACCGAACTGCAGCCGATCTCCTCTCTCGATCTCTTTCTCTGAGCCTAGCGTCAATTTGGATAGCCAGGGAAATCATAGACTCGACGTCGGAAGGCAGGGTTAGAGGAGCCAATTGATCTTTGATAGCTTCAGACAATCCATTGCGAAAAGCATCCAACAAAGCAGCCTCATTCCATCCACCCTTAGCAGCAACAGTTCGAAAGTCAATAGCAAAATCCATAACAGAGCGATTACCTTGTTTCATGGAGACCAGGTTCTGTGAAGCCTCTCGGCCAGGATTGGAGTGATCAAACGTGCGGGACAGAGCTTCCATGAACAGGACCGATGTCTGGCAAACAGGAGAATTCCGAGACCACTCCGCCGTGGCCCAAGCCTCCGCCCTACCCGACAGGTGCGTGATGATAAAGGCTACCCTTGAGCGTTCTGATGAAAAGGAAGCCGCTTGAAGTTCGAAATGCAGTCCACACTGAATCAAAAAAGGTCTACATTTCTCCGATTCCCCCGAAAAGTGTTCCGGTCTTGCCAGGTGGACGAATGGAGACGCTGCGGCAGCCGTGGCCGTCGGAGCTCCTGGAGACACAGACAAGGAAACAGACTCGGCAGGCACGGGAGCCGCAGCAGGAAACAAAGAATTCAGCCGAGTAACCAGGTCTTCAAACCGAGAACTTAAAGTGTTCACCTGTGAACCGATGTCTGCCTGGAACCCCTGCTGACGCTCGCCGAGATCCCGGAACCCGGCGACGATCGAGGAGAGTTGACCCTCGTAATGTGAGATGCGCTCCTCTTGCTTCTGGAGCGCTGCACGAAAAGGATCAGAGCCCGCTGAGTCCATTGTGGGCCAGTTCGTAATGTCAGAACTGAACGAGGAGGAGGACACAAATGCAGGCTCAGACACAGGGCAGATCAGTCTTCGGCGTTTAATCGGTCCAAGTCAGTACACAGGTAGGCAAAACAGAGGCAACAGTACCATATAGGAGCAGGCAAAAACCAGTGGTCGAAAATACAGGCAAAGGTCGAGATCACAAGATTACGAGAGCTGGAACGAGGTGATACCAAGTAGCATACAACGAACTGGCAATGGGAACTAAAACACAAAAGGCTTAAATACAGACTAGCAGGGGATAACGAGACACAGGTGAAACATCAGGGCGTGGCCAACAGACTAGCAGGGGATAACGAGACACAGGTGAAACACATCAGGGCGTGGCCAACAATCACATGAGGGTAAACGACCTGACAGGAAATGGGACCTGAAACAAGAGGAGATGTGAGACACCAAAATAAAACAAGAATGCAAACTCTAATACTAAAAACCAATAAGAAACAGAAACTAGATCAAACGCGAGACCTGACACTGCTCCTTAATCTTTTTACCAGTTTAATCTAGAAAGTGTATCCATTTCACTAGGCTGTTAAAGCCCTGCACTGTCCTCCTTACGCCTTCAACTTTCTTGAGTGTTATGTCATCTACAAACTTTGAAATTAAGCTTGATAATGGCACAATGGTGCAGAAAATGATGCTGCTACCTCAAAGCTCCAGGGACCCAGGTTTAATCTTTAAATCAAGTGCTGTCAGTGTGAAGTTTGCACTGTGATTGTTTGGTTTACCCCAGGACCTTCAGTTTTCTCCACACCCCAAAAAACAAACTGATGAATTTGCTGCACAAGAGACAACAGAGGCTGGAATCTGGAGCAACAAAAGAACTGGTGGAGGAACTCAGCGGGTGAGATAGTTATATTCAGTGCAAAAGAGTTACGAGATTTTAATAGTTAGACAAATCTTGGCACTGGCTTTCCAATGTTTTTATGTATCTCTGAAAGAAAGCACTTTAATTATGTCTGAACATTTCATTCTGATTTAATAAAAGAGCTCTTGGCTGTCGCCTTTGCTCGAGTAAGACATATCTGAATGTCTACGTAGTTGTTTTAATGGCAATCAAATCAGTGAGGATGGCCTAGGTCAGCACAACACATGTACCCAGAAGACGGGGGATTTCAATGGAGCTGACAAAAGAATTATTATACAATAAACACATTGTTCTCTATTTTTATGTTGCAAACATGTCATTAATTCCACACAACAACCCTTGTGTTGTAGATGCAGAAACTGCCTTGGCAGAATTCACAAATCACTGCCCAAAAATGTGCGATATGGAATAAAATTTGCTGTCACAGAATTTATGTGAAAAAAAACATTTTTTTTAAACTCGTGTTTTAAACATGAGCTTATGCTTAGCTTCATTCACAGTGAATGACAAAACATACTCAAGGTGCAAAACAAATATCCCCGTTTCTGTTGTCCATGGACCACTGTGCCTAATTTTAGTTGCACTCATCCACTATCCAAACATTTTTCTTGTATACCTCTCATAGCGATAAAAGACCTTCATCCATCTTGTGGACCATGAACAAACTAAGACATATTAAGGTCATAAAGAATAGGAGTAGAATTAGGCCATTTGGTCCATCACATCTACTCCGCCATTCAATCATGGTTGATCTATCTCTCCCTCCTAATCCCATTCTCCTGCCTTCTCCCCATAACCTCTGGCACCTGTACTAATCAAAATTACTGCTATTATTTGTATGGGTAAGCCCTGGCATCCCCTCCTAACTGGAAACATGTGAGAAGGTCAACCCAGTGATGTTTGTTTTTACCATTGTGAAGCGACCTGATTAATTCGAGCAAAGCTGTGGGTGAGATGGTACCATCATTTCACCTCACCCATAATATTAAACACCTGTGGAGGCAGCGTTCTTATATTGCACTTGTTGCAAACTGGCTGAGGGCAGCTGTAAGTAATGCAAATAATCAGCTGCTGATTCTACAACACCTGTAGGTGTCTAAAGTGCACTATTGGTTACACGTATCTTTAGCATAGTGATGTGTTCTGAGTTATCACGTCGTCAATGTTAACTGTTCAATAAAGTTGGAGAGGAAGAGTGGATTTGTAAGAGAAATTTCATTTACTGCGGTAGAGATAGAATGGACTCTCTTTATTCTCTCCCCCCTCCGCCACCCCCCACACACCCCCATTGCCTGAAGCGTCGCGGTGTCAAGCAATGCTTGTCGGAATTACGAGGTGATGAACGGCTTAAAAAAAAAAAATAACATAACTGGGGGCCAGCTCATTCGAGTGATGCTTTGACAAATATTGCTACTAAACTATATGGTCTACGTCGGAGGTTTCATCGTGTTTTCGTAGCGGTCAAAGACTATAATGTCGAATGTTTACTTTCTAGGTTTTAATGATATTTCCTGTATTCTCCCATCCGTAACCTTTTGGGGAGGAAGTGACTACTTAACGTGTCTGGGAATTTCAAGGTAAGTGACGCTCGTTTATTGATCTGTTAATGATCTGTTCACAACGATCCGCACTCGTTGCACGTGTATTAAACTAGGCTGATCATATTTGTGCGAGGGACTGTAACTTGCATAAGCCAATCTTTAAAAAAAATTCAACCAACGTTTTAGCTGGTGAAGGCCAACCAACACTGATGAATCGTATTTACTTCGTCCCCTGGAAGGTTGTCAAATCTTTTTAAACATGTGTCATGCGTTAAGATGAATGAAATGTTCTTCTGTGGTGGCATATTTGGAACCCAATCCCGACCGTCTGCGGTAACATCGGTGGCTTTACATTCACCCATTTAATTCTGTTCACGTCTTCCAGAGATGGATGCGTCATTCCAACACTTTGTTTTATGAAAATATATAAACTAGTACCTCTGGTTCCTGTCTCTAGTTTTATTCATGCCTTACTGAAATTAAGGAATGTAAGATTATATGCTTGTCGAAGATATGAGTGAAAGTGCGGATTCAAGCGCGGTTGTCTAGTGAGTGCCTCTTCCAGTATCTGTAGTGACTTAAACGCTGAAGACTGGAATACGAACAGATCGGTTTACGATAGTACTAATAATAACTAGAGTGTGTGGCTAGCCATAAATTCATTCGCACCAGCCAGGATTTTGGCGGGGAAGCACTTTAAGCTAGCTTCCCAGTTCATTACATAGAAACACAGAAAAATTGGTGCAGGAGTAGGCCATTCGGCCCTACGAGCCAGCACCGCCATTCAATATGATCATGGCTGATCATCTAAAGTCAGTACCCTGTTCCTGCTTTTTCCCCATATCCCTTGATTCCTTTAACCCTAATGGCACCTTTACACGGGGCGACTTGACGCAAGAGTTAACCAGAGTTCAACATCGTGGGAACCTCGTGCGATAACAGTGCGGCATTCGTGGACCACAGTGGACCACCGTAGCGCTAACGGCAGGTCATCGTGTAACTTGGTCACTCGGGAGAAAATTAAAGAAAATTTGAATTTCTCCAAGAGTGACTTGTACACTTGTGGTTGAGTATTGCAACATTATATGAACGTAGTGGCCAGTGCGATATCCGTGCGATATCCGTAATAACTCTTGCGGGTACCGTGGGAACTCCTGCGAACGGTGAACCCGGAAGCTGGACAGAGGGGACAGAAGGTGATTACAAATTATCTTCAGTGGGATTGAATTTAAAAAATAAATAAAAATAAAGATTTACATCCGCATATGGACATCAACTTATTCATGAGTTATGTTAATGAGATTCAAGAAAATAACTATAATCTTTAAAAGGGACTTTAAAAGGGACTTTACTGAAAAGTTACGCATTTTTATGGTCCGTGAGATATTTTTCATATGTACTTCTTTGAGAGATACAGGTCGGAGTCCTCGGGTCCAGGGGTCCGGAACGCTACCAATCAATGTTGTGCAGAGACCCGTGTAAGGAGTGAACTGCACATGCTGGTTTAAACCGAAGACAGACACAAAAAGCTGGAGTAACTCAGCGAGTCAAGCAGCATCTCTGGAGAAAAAAAGCTGATGTTTCGGGACGAGACACATCTTCAGACTCAATTCCGATTAGGATGTCTGAAGAAGGGCTCCGATTCGAATCGTCACCTATTCTTTTTCTCCAGAGATGATGCCTGACCCGCTGACTTACTCCAGCTTTTTATGCTTTTCTTCCCAGATCTGACTTACCTGCTGAGTTACACCAACATTTTGTGTCCTTCTGTGCATATTAACCAGCATTAACCAGCGTCTGCAGTTCCTTTAGACATTACATAACTTCAGATTTTAGAGATATAGCGCGTGGGAACTCCTGCGAACGGTAAACCCGGAAGCTGGACAGAGGGGACAGAGGGTGACTAAAAAAGGTGGTCTCAAAAGGACACATGGGAACATGTGTCCTTCGAGGACGTCCCACCTAATTGTCATTGTTGGATAATCTTTTTAACAGGAACACTTGCAGAGATGGCTCCCAGAAAATCTCAAAGGAAGGGGGTAAAGCGGGTCAGAGATGTTTTTGCCATGCAGGAGAATGAGGAGGAGACGCAGCAAGAGAGACAGGTGGAGAGGCAACAGGAGATGCCACAGATAACACTGCCTGTGGGCTCCTTGGAGCAGGGAGAGGGTGAGCAAGGTGCAATTCAGATTGCCTCCCCAGTAGCCGTTGTAGGAATAGCCTCTACAGACGTAAAGGGAAGATGGCAGAAGGTAAAGTCATATAACTTCACCAGGGAACAAGAGGGGGAACTTGTAGAATGGTTCCAATTTAACGAGATTCTGTACGATAAATCCAGAGAGGATTATAGAAACAGGGAGAGAAAAAGGAACCTGCTGGAGACGAAGGCTGCCGAGTTTCCCGAGTGCTCATGTGAGTTTATATAACGATATATAAGTTCATCAAGAGGAGAACCATTTAATGTTATCCAAGATTTAAAAACATACATTGCTATTGATGTAAAAGTGCTGTGTTTGCAGTTAACTTAAATTTCTCTTATAAGTCTGTCTGTCTGCCCTGCAGCTGCAAAGTAAAAAAGTCGCAGTATAAGAATCGCCTGAGGCCAAGTAGCGGAGGGTGATTGCTATGCGCAACCCTGGTTCCAGTGCTTTTCTCATTACAGTGTCAGTCTTCTTCAGCAGAGGTCCCAAATTATTCATTTGTGTCACGTGTAGTTCACGATGTTCATTCAAGATTTAACGCGACAGCTCGGGAAACGGCCAAGGCACTCGCACGAATGACATAAATGCCGAGTACCGTGGGAACTCTTTATCTACTGCCGTTATATCGTGCGAGACTCGTGCTGGACCACGACCTCTTCACTCTGGTGACATCTTGCGTCAACTCGCCCCGTGAAAAGGCCCTTTAAGAGCTAAATCTAACACTCTCTTGAAAACATCCAGTGAATTGGCTTCCAGTGCCTTCTGTGGCAGAAATGGGGCGCTCTTACTGCCCACCAATAAATGAGTAGGGCATGGAAGCGGGACTGTTTACCTGTACCATCAAGTCTTGGTATCCCCATGTTTTATCAAAGATCTGTGCAAAGATGCTCGGAATAATTCCATGTGGCTGACTTCAGTGTTATGTCAGAACATCACAAAAATATCCTGGTGCTGCTGTGGGGTAAACTGGCAGCAGACGGGTAAATGCAATCCAAGAGAAATCTTTTTTTTTAAATGATTCTAGCTGACATGCTTATGAACAGATTTTCATTTTGCATCTTCCCTCTCTCTACCACCTGCCATGTGGCCTTGAATAGCCTTAAAGCATTGAACAAAATATAAAGAAACTCAGTGAGCATATATGTTCTCCATCTGCTGATCCTGTCTTTCTCTTATCTCTTGCTCTTTTCAATACCTTTGCTATCAAGGCAAGATCGTTGTGCAAAGTGCTAATGAGACTGCCAAAGATCTAAGCATGTTTGCTTTACTGAGTTTGTTTTCTTTTAAATCTACACAATTTCACCAGGCTGTGGGGCAAACCAGATTTTTGGAACAGTAAAACTTGACATAACTCCAAAAAGACTATGCAACATCTGCAGGGAAAGGGAAAAGAGTGCTAATCATCCAGGGTTGTTAATCTTCGTAAGAGCCCAGAGGACTGCAATATTCCCAGATGGAAAATGATGGACCAAAATTTCCTTTCAGGTGAAGCAAAATTAATTTGCACATTGGTGATTGGTTTCTGTGTTCATGATACAGATTCCAAGGTGACTCTAAACTACAGATACTCATCACTTCTCCATCTACTCCCACTGGCCTCTGTCTCCAGCTTCCTAAATCACTTCAATCTGGTTTGACCTCCTGGTTGACCAAATCTGGTTTGACCTCCAGGGTTGTTATCTCCGGTTTGCTTCCAGTTCCTCGTGCTGGCGAGAGCAGGAACAGGGAGATACGGGACCTGAACGTGTGGCTGAGGAACTGGTGCACGGGGCAGGGATTTAGATTCTTAGATCACTGGGATCTGTTTTGGGGTAAGGGGGAACTGTACAAAAGGGACGGATTGCATCTTAACAGGTGTGGGACCAGCATTCTGGCAGGCAGGTTTGCCACTGCTACACGGGTGGTTTTAAACTGAATAAGGGGGGTGGGGTGTTGAATGGGCTAGTGGAGGATGGAGTTAAAGGGAAAGGGTTTCTTAAATGTGTGAGCGTAGAGACAGAGGGGTGTAAAATGAGGGTAGAAGCAATAGGTAGCAAGGTGAAAAGTAAAAGTGGCAGGCCGGAAAATCCAGGGCAAAAATCAAAAAGGGCCACTTTTCAACGAAATTGTATAAGGGGTAAGAGTGTTGTAAAAACAAGCCTGAAGGCTTTGTGTCTCAATGCAAGGAGCATTCGTAATAAGGTGGATGAGTTGAATGTGCAGATAGCTATTAATGACTATGATATAGTTGGGATCACGGAGACATGGCTCCAGGGTGACCAAGGCTGGGAGCTGAACATCCAGGGATATTCAATATTCAGGAGGGATAGAGAGAAAGGAAAAGGAGGTGGGGTAGCGTTGCTGATTAGAGAGGAGATTAACGCAATGGAAAGGAAGGACATTAGTTTGCAGGATGTGGAATCGGTATGGGTAGAGCTGCGAAACACTAAGGGGCAGAAAACGCTGGTGGGTGTTGTGTACAGGCCACCTAACAGTAGTAGTGAAGTTGGAGATGGTATCAAACAGGAAATTAGAAATGCGTGCGACAAAGGCAAAACCGTTATAATGGGTGACTTCAATCTACATATAGATTGGGTGAATCAAATTGGCAGGGGTGCTGAGGAAGAGGATTTTTTGGAATGTATGCGGGATAGTTATCTAAATCAACATGTAGAGGAACCAACGAGAGAGCAGGCTATTTTAGACTGGGTATTGAGTAATGAGGAAGGGTTAGTTAGCAGTCTTGTTGTACGTGCCCCCTTGGGCAAGAGTGACCATAATATGGTTGTTCTTCATTAGGATGGAGAGTGACATTGTTAATTCAGAAACAATGGTTCTGAACTTAAAGAAAGGTAACTTTGAGGGTATGAGACGTGAATTGGCCAAGATTGACTGGTAATTAATTCTAAAAGGGTTGACGGTGGATATGCAATGGAAGACATTTAAAGACTGCATGGATGAACTACAAAAATTGTTCATCCCAGTTTGGCAAAAGAATAAATCAGGGAAGGTAGTGCATCCGTGGATAACAAGGGAAATCAGGGATAGTATCAAAGCGAAGGATGATGCGTACAAATTAGCCAGAAAAAGCAGCATACCGGAGGACTGGGAGAAATTCAGAGACCAGCAGAGGAGGACAAAGGGCTTAATTAGGAAAGGAAAAATAGATTATGAAAGAAAACTGGCAGGGAACATAAAAACTGACTGCAAATGTTTTTATAGATATGTGAAAAGAAAGAGATTAGTTAAAACAAATGTAGGTCCCTTGCAGTCAGAAACGGGTGAGTTGATCATGGGGAACAAGGATATGGCGGACCAATTGAATAACTACTTTGGTTCCGTCTTCACTAAGGAAGACATAAATAATCTGCCGGAAATAGCAGGGGACCGCGGGTCAAAGGAGTTGGAGGAATTGAGTGAAATCCAGGTTAGCCGGGAAGTGGTGTTGGGTAAATTAAATGGATTAAAGGCCGATAAATCCCCAGGGCCAGATAGGCTGCATCCCAGAGTACTTAAGGAAGTAGCTCCAGAAATAGTGGATGCATTAGTAATAATCTTTCAAAACTCTTTAGATTCTGGAGTAGTTCCTGAGTATTGGCGGGTAGCAAACGTAACCCCACTTTTTAAGAAGGGAGGGAGAGAGAAAACGGGGAATTACAGACCAGTTAGTCTAACATCGGTAGAGGGGAAACTGCTAGAGTCAGTTATTAAAGATGGGATAGCAGCACATTTGGAAAGTGGTGAAATCATTGGACAAAGTCAGCATGGATTTACAAAAGGTAAATCATGTCTGACGAATCTTATAGAATTTTTCGAGGATGTAACTAGTAGCGTGGATAGGGGAGAACCAGTGGATGTGGTGTATCTGGACTTCCAGAAGGCTTTCGACAAGGTCCCACATAAGAGATTAGTTTACAAACTTAAAGCACACGGCATTGGGGGTTCAGTATTGATGTGGATAGAGAACTGGCTGGCAAACAGGAAGCAAAGAGTAGGAGTAAACGGGTCCTTTTCACAATGGCAGGCAGTGACTAGTGGGGTACCACAAGGCTCAGTGCTGGGACCCCAGCTATTTACAATATATATTAATGATCTGGATGAGGGAATTGAAGGCAATATCTCCAAGTTTGCGGATGACACTAAGCTGGGGGGCAGTGTTAGCTGTGAGGAGGATGCTAGGAGACTGCAAGGTGACTTGGATAGGCTGGGTGAGTGGGCAAATGTTTGGCAGATGCAGTATAATGTGGATAAATGTGAGGTTATCCATTTTGGTGGCAAAAACAGGAAAGCAGACTATTATCTAAATGGTGGCCGACTAGGAAAAGGGGAGATGCAGCGAGACCTGGGTGTCATGGTACACCAGTCATTGAAAGTGGGCATGCAGGTGCAGCAGGCAGTGAAGAAAGCGAATGGTATGTTAGCTTTCATAGCAAAAGGATTTGAGTATAGGAGCAGGGAGGTTCTACTGCAGTTGTACAGGGTCTTGGTGAGACCACACCTGGAGTATTGCGTACAGTTTTGGTCTCCAAATCTGAGGAAGGACATTATTGCCATAGAGGGAGTGCAGAGAAGGTTCACCAGACTGATTCCTGGGATGTCAGGACTGTCTTATGAAGAAAGACTGGATAGACTTGGTTTATACTCTCTAGAATTTAGGAGATTGAGAGGGGATCTTATAGAAACTTACAAAATTCTTAAGGGGTTGGACAGGCTAGATGCAGGAAGATTGCTCCCGATGTTGGGGAAGTCCAGGACAAGGGGTCACAGCTTAAGGATAAGGGGGAAATCCTTTAAAACCGAGATGAGAAGAACTTTTTTCACACAGAGAGTGGTGAATCTCTGGAACTCCCTGCCACAGAGGGTAGTCGAGGCCAGTTCATTGGCTATATTTAATAGGGAATTAGATGTGGCCCTTGTGGCTAAGGGGATCAGAGGGTATGGAGAGAAGGCAGGTACGGGATACTGAGTTGGATGATCAGCCATGATCATATTGAATGGCGGTGCAGGCTCGAAGGGCCGAATGGCCTACTCCTGCACCTAATTTCTATGTTTCTATGTTTCAATGATATGAAATTCAAACTCTGCACAGAGCCCCTCCTTCCATCTGGGCAAGTTGCACCCTTCATACATGGGGAAATGGGCCTTTTGGGTCAATTCCTCCATGCTGATCAAGATACTCCATCTAAACTAATACCATATCCCTCCATCTTTCCTATCCATGTACCTGCCCAAATATCTTTTAAATGATGTTATACCTGCCCAATTGCTTCCTCTGACAGCCTGTTCCATATACCCATCACCCTCTGTGTGAAATGTTTGCTCCTTGGATTCCTATTAAATATTTCCCCCCACATTAAACCAATACTCTCTCGATCTTGATTCCCCTAAACTGGGGGGGTGAGAAAGGATGAATGCACATAGTCGATCTATTCCCCTCATGATTTTGTACACTTCTAAGTTCACTGCTCCATCTCCTGTGCTCCAAAGAAGAATCTCACCCTTTGGCTCGGGCCCTCTAGTCTTGGCAACACCCTTGTAAATCTTCTTCACACTCTTTCCAGCTTAATGGTATATTTTCTATGGCCAGGTGACCAAAACTGAACCCAATACTCAAGTGTGGACTCGCCAGCACCTTGTATAATTGTAACTTACTTGTTAGCTGCTGTGACTGCCCTACCTGCCATTTCAGGGAACAATGTACTTTACTAGTAGATCCTTCTGTTCTACAACACTCCCCAGGGCCCTACTGTTCACTGTGACAATCCTACACTAGTTCGATGTCCCAAAATGCAACGGTTCTCAAGTATCTGAATGAATCTCCATTAGCCATTCCTCACCCCATGTCCTACTGATCAAGATACCACTGTTTCTAGATCTCACCGTCTCCATCACAGGAGACAAACTATTGACCAACATCTATTACAAACCCACTGACTCCCATAGCTATCCAGACTACACTTCTTCCACCCTGCTTCCTGTAAAGGCTCTATCCCCTACTCCCAATTCCTCTGTCTACCCCGCATCTGCGCCCAGGATGAGGTTTTCATCCCCCCCCCCCCCCCCCCACCATCTGTAACAAGGACAATCCCGCTTGTCCTCACATTCCACTCCCATCAGTGGTCACATACAGCATTTTCCTCCAACATTTTCGCCACCTCCAACAGAATCCCACTACTGGCCACATCTTCCCATCTCCACCCCTTTCTGCTTTCCACAGAGACTGTTCCCTCTGAAACTCCCTGGTCAACTCGTCCCTTCCCGCCCAAACCACCCCCTCCCCAGGTTATTTCCCCAGCAACTGCAGAAGATGCAACACCTGTCCCTTTACCTCCCCCCCCCCTCCCCCTCGACTCCATCCAAGGACCCCAACAGTCTTTTCAGGAGAGGCATAGGTTCACTTGCACCTCCTCCAACCTCATCTACTGTATCTGCTGTTCCAGATGTCAACTCCTGTACGTTGGCGAGACCAAGAGCAGGCTCGTCGATCGTTTCGCTGAACACCTCCGCTCAGTCTGCATTAACCTACCTGATCTCCCGGTTGCTCAGCACTTTAACTCCCCCTCCCATTCCCAATCTGACCTTTCTGTCCCGGGCTGCCTCCATTATCAGAGTGAGGCCCAGCGCAAATTGGAGGAACAGTAACTCATATTTCGCTTGGGTAGCTTACATCCCAGCGGTGTGAAAATTGAGTTCTCTAACTTCAAATAGCCCTTGCTTTCCCTCTCCCTCCATCCCCTCACCCTTCCCAGTTCTCCCACCAATCTTACTGTTTCCAACGACATTCAATCTCTCTCTCCTGCCCACTCAGCTGACATCAGACTGAAGAAGGGTCTCAACCCGAAATGCCACCCATTCCTTCTCTCCAGAGATGGTGCCTGATTTACTCCAGCATTTTGCATCTACCTTTGATTTAAACCAGCATCTGCAGTTCTTTCCTACACAAAATACCACTGTTATTTAGTTTGGCAGTACAGCATTATTTTTTATAATTATCTTCATTGCTTACAATATCAGCAACTTGGTGACACCTGTAAACTTGCAAATCATGTCTTGTATATTCTCAGTTAAATTGTAGATTATAGATGAAATGCAGTAATGAGCCCAGCACTCATCCCTGAGGCACGCCGCTTGTCATAGCCATCCAGTCAAAACATCTTCCACCACCATGAAACCAATTCTCTATCCAGTTAGCTAGCTCTCCTTGGATCATGCACGATGCAACCTTCCAAAGCAGCCTGGAATGCAGAACCTACCAGAGATCTTGCTGAAGTCCTTATCGACTATCTACAGCTGTGCTCTCCTCAACCACCTTGGTTTTTCAATGAGCTTAATCAAGCTTGAGATGATCTCCCACGCACAAAACAATGCTGACTGTGCCTAATTCCTGACCCATGTCTCTTTTTTTTTTGTCTGATAAAAGCTTTCCATTTCTCATCATTCTAGTTTCCTTACACCTACCTACCTTCACTCTAACAGAAGCATACATACTTTGAACGCTCATTATTACATTTTCAATGCATCCCACTTTCCGACACCCTGTTCCAATCAACTTTCACGAGCTCCTGTCTAATACAATCAAAGTTGGCCTTCCTGCAATTCAGAACTTGTGGGCCAGGCCTATTCTTATCCACAACTATTTTAAGGTGAATAGAATTGTGGTTACTTGTCCCGAAAGGCTTGCTCACTGACCCTTCAGTCACTTGCCCTGCCCAATTCCCAAAGAGACAGTCACGTTTGGCCCTCTCCAAAAATTGCCTGCAAAGGTTTCCGTGACACATTCCACCTCATCTGAGCCCTTGGCACCATGGCAGTCCCAGCCTTTATTTGCAAAGTTAAAACCTGACCCTTTTAGTTTTTCAGCTGCCTGCAATCCTCTGGCATATTTGTTCCTCTAATTCCTGTCGAGTATTAAAGGGCCTGTCCCATGAGCATGAGACTCCATGCGGCAAGCGCGACCTAACGTGGTCGCTTGAGCCGTACGGCTCGCGTGGCCGGTCCCACTTCGATCGCCAGAGCCGTATGGAGTTGTGCGGAGCTGGTCCCGACATCGCGTGGGGCTCCGAAAAACTGACCGTGTTCAAAAATTCCACGCGGCAACGGCCTGCCGGCCCGCAGCCGCCTCAACGCCGTACGCACAGCCTCGACGCCGTACGTCATGCGCGAACTTCCCGCGGACTTCGCTCGAACTTCATGTCACTCACTCGACCTCCGCGCGGCCCCCGCTTCTGGTTTGGTCGTGCTTGCCGCATGCAGCCGCATGCTCGTGGTACAGGCCCTTTTAGGTCGCGATTTCCGCATGGATTCGCATGCTCGTGGGACACTCCCTTTAGAGCCTATGGTAGAATCCTAACAAGGTGGCCATCCCCACTTATTACTCGGCTCCACCTATATAGCCTTATTGGATGATCTTTCACTAACTTCATCCTGGACTGCTGCTGTGATTTTCTCCTTAATCAGAGGATGCAGGATGCTCATCATAGGAAAGTCAGAATAAGCATGCTGATGTGAACCTGAATTGAATAGTATATAGGCACAGTTAAGGCAGATGGTGTGTGGGTTATGCTCTTGTTTGAGATTTGAGACTTGTTCAATGGTACTTTATTGTCATGTATCAAGGTGCAGTGAAGTTCATTTTTGCATGTGGTTCAGTAAAGCTATTACTAAACAATAATAGTATAAGCGCAATCATAGTTAAGTACAAGTGTATAGGAATAGTACACTGAGACAGTTTACAAGAGTTGCCATGTTTTGGCACCCTGTTTTCAAGAATCAAGTCGAAAGTTATAAATATAGAGTTCTTAAGTTGAACATAAAGACCCGTTGTCCTGATGGCATTGCAAGCTTGGCCTGGCCAACCAAAGTTGTTGGTGTCCTCTGCCTTCCGTCTGCTGCAGTCCGCGTCCAATCCATGCGCTTGGTCTCTTGGCGCGGCGTCCAATCCAATCGAGCCTCAGGCTGCTGCAGGGCCTCTAGTGGCCCACTCCACCAATGCCTCGATCCAGGCACATTGACCTGCGAACCTCCATTCCTTGCCTCACCTGGCTACTATTCAGATTCCGTAGCCCGGGGGCATCTCCGGCAGCCAATCTTGTAGCACGCAAAGCATTTTTGAGGCTGCAGGAAGGTGAGACCCCAATCCGCTTACTGGCTCCGTTGTATCTCTGTCTGCCGCCATCTTGAATTGTGAAGTAGAGCATAAATGCTAGAATAAGATGATTGGGTTGAATGTTCTGAAACGCATCCTATGTAGTATGGAGGGAAGTATTGAGCAAAGACAAATGCACAGGTTTCAAGCTGACAAGTGAAGATATCCTTGAGGATGAGTGATAATGGAATTGAACAGAATGTGGTCATTTATCAAACTTTTTTTGGGGCTGTGCTCACTTACAACACTCCACTCCTCAGAGTCCTGGATCAAGTAGATGAGTCTGCTGCTTACACCAAGTGGGGAAAAAAGCAAGTGTGTATGTGGTAGAAAACAAGATGACGAGATTAAATGCAATTTAATGGACAAGATTAAACAATTGAGCAGATCCAGAATTGTACAGGCACCAATAATGGGGAAGAGCGAGAGTAATTGGACAGTTTAAAGTGCATCCGTAAGGAGCTAGGAGACCAATTTTCATTTTGAAAAATGGGTGATGATGATGGAAAGCTTTTGGGATGAACAAGTTTTCATTCTATAATTAACTCACAACAAAACACCAGAGCAAAAACAAATATGCACTCACCTTGGCAAGCAAATATCCTCCGATGCCTCCATTAAGATACCTCTTAACTCATCTCACCAAACCTGCTCCCAAACATGTAATGCATTAAAGAAAGCAATCCTCTGGTACAAAGCGTGCCAATCACTCATCGCAGCTAAACCAAGAATTTGTTGAATGCTAGGTGGGAGCCAGTTTTCAGCATGGAGAGACATAGAACAGCTGAGGAATAATAGAAGCCAAATATTTATACTCTATCTGCAATTTGTTTCTCTTCATAAGAACAAAATGTCGCCCATGCATAATTACAGGACCGTGTTACAATGGACGGGCAGGCATGCTATGGATGAAATAGACAATTCCCTGAAAGTGTTTGTACCAGATTATAAAGCTCATAAAAATAATTTATAAAATTAGAAATGAGAGCCATTGATGAAATCATGGCAGGTCAACAGTATTCTAAAATGCATTCACTGTAGATGGTCCATCAAAATGAAAACCATGGACAAGGAGAGGCTTGAGACTCTGGGAGCGTTCAGACTGGAGCAGAAAAACATCAGTATAATTCAAAGGTTTTGTTAAAATGCTTAAATGCGTTGATTAACTAAACAGGAAAATCTATTGTCATTTTAGGAATCTGTTTTTTAGTTTGCGGCGGGGAAGTGTTAATGGACAAGGCGTTAGCTTAAGATTGTACTTTTGGGTACAAAAGTAGGAAATAAAGTAGACAGGTCATTGGCACAGTGGATACAATATATGGGAAAATTTGAGGCTGTCAAATTATTGTGGATTTCTAAGAGAAACCCAACAGGGACATGGATGAATGGCTTCTTCTTTGCTAAAAACGTGGCTCATTATAAATATGGTGTCAAGTCGAGAAGAATATCAAGCCAAGTCTCTTTGGAAATTTGCAGCTACAGGAAATTGTTCTTTCCACAGGATCAAATCTGTTAACAGATTGTTCCAGTGAAGGGCATTATCACTTTAGATGACAATTCGCTACAATATTGTTAACGAAGTTGACAAAAAACTAAATTTTGCTGGTGGTGCCACAATTTTTTAAAGATCCCCCGAGTATGCACCACAACTTAGAAGCCATATGAAATGTGAAAAGTAATGTTTGATGGTGTTTTAGATGATACTAAGCCGGGCGGCTGCTGTGTGCAGAGGTTCTTAGTGGTGCAATAGATGAATCACTGGTATTAACTGGACATTGATAATTGTAGATCAGCACAGGGTAAAGTGTTTGCTTTGGAAAATTGGCTTCGGGATATTTCAAATTTGGGTTCCAGGATTACAGACGAGATTGTCAGTCTGTCTTGACCTCCATGCCAATCCTGATAATACACAAGTAATTGGCAAAAGCAATATTTTAATCATGAGCCTGTCATGCAAAATACGGACTAATATTTTACTATTCACTATTTCTTTTTCTGGACAACGAGATCAAGCCAAGAAGGTGAAGGTCATCAGTGGAAACAACTTTATGGCGCAAGGTTTGGCCTGAATGTCTGTAATTTGAGAAGGATGTAATTAAAGATTACAAGGACATTGATAGCTGAATCTCGACTTTCCCTCCAAGAAAACATTCCAACTTTGGAGCCCAGCAGACTATCATTTTTTTTTTCTTCAAATAGTGCAAATAGATTTTGAGTTTGTGCATCGTCCAAGTTTGCGAATAGTACCATAGGCCCGCATATTCACTCTTTCTTGAACTGGGGGATTCTTCTGAGTTGTGACTGTGCTTCGGATGCAATTGTATAGAATATTTTACTCGTTGGAGAACCCTTAACTCTTGGTCCAGCTCAAATTTAAATTGGGTGGTGCTGCGGTAGAGTTGCTGCCTTGCAGCGTCGGAAACCCAGGTTCGATCCTGACTATGGGTGCTCTTTGTACAGAGTTTGTACGTTTTCCCTGTGACCGTGCAGGTTTTTTCTGGGTGCTCTGGTTTCCTCCCACACTCCAAAAATGCACAGGTTTGTAGATTAAGTGGCTTTTGTAAATTGTCCCCAGTGTGTTGGATAGAACTAGTGTACCAGGTGATTGCTGGTCGGTGTGGATTCGGTGTGCAGAAGATCACTTTTCTTTTTTTTTTTTTAAAAGGCTGAAACCATGGAAATTAACAGTTGATATCTCCCACTGGCAGAAGCTCCCACACCCTGCAATCCAGACACTAACCACCCTGCTGTATCTTGCACTAGTCTTGCTTATTATACTTTAATTCAATAATACATGATTGCTAATTAAAAGTTTTTGTTAAAGTATAATCTAATGGTTTGAGTTTGTTACCTGCTCCCAGTTAAAGGAACTGTTATTCTAGCCAATTGCCTTCCTGCTCTCTTGTGACATTTTGTAGACCTCCCTCCCACACTGAACTAACCAGGAACCTTGATTTAAAAAAATCAATTCATCAATGATGGCAAATCTCTGCTTAAATGTGCAAAGTATAAAGCTGCAGCATTCAAATTTGTATTTGGCAATAAATATCCTGCTTTTGCCTCTCCTTGAGGTCCCCCCCCCCCTTGTGGGAAATTTTCATTACATAGTATTCCGTCTTGATCAAGAAATGTTTTGGTGTACTGGATTTACAAAAGGCAATGGACCCTTGACTAATCGGCTTATTATTGAAGACTTGCTTGTTCTAGCTACGTTCCAGCTAAGCTGTTCCCAAACAGCTGCAATACTGGTGTCAAATAGAATTTGGCTTGGGAATGTTCTGTCCTTTAAGAAGGGAAGTAAAGTGAAACGAACCTAAGGAATTATTGGCAGCGAGCCCCGCGTCAGTGGTAGAGAAGCTATTTGCTCCCATTTGGAGGAGAATAGTTTAATTGGGAACAAGTCAGAATGGCTTTGTACACGACAGGTCGTGTTTTACTAACTTGATTGAGATTAGAGCATGTGACCCTGGTCATTTATGAAGATAGGGCGGTGGATGTTGTCTACATGGATTTTAGGAAGGCATTTGGTGCCCCACATGGTAGGCTTATCCCGAAGATTGGAGTACATGGTATTAACAATACCTTGGTTGTATGGATTTGGAACTGGCTTACTGACAGATTTGTGGTGGAAGGACAATATGCTGGTGGTTGGTGACCAGTGGAGTACCACAGGGATCTCTGCCGGGACCTCTGCTGTTATAATAATATATTATATAATATATAGCATCTGTGGAGGCAAAGGGGTGAGTTATTTCTCCCCCACCCGCATCAACTATACTGTGCTGCCTTGGAAAAGCAGGTAACATAATCAAGGACCACTTACACAGTGGCCATTCCCTCTTCCCTCATCCATTATGCTGAAGATGCAATAGCTTGGAAGCATGTACCACCACATTCAGAAACTGCTTCTTCCCCAGTGTAATCAGGCTATTGTTTGATTTCTTGTAAGCCAAGAGTGTGATTCTGATCTCCCAGCCTACCTCAAGGTTGCCTTTTTACTTGCATTTTCTCTGCAGCTGTAACATTGTAACTGTAACACTTTTTCTCTGCACTGCCTGTTGTACATATGTATGGCTTGATAGCACTTGAGCTAGTCAATTCATTCTGTACGCAAAGGAAAAGAAAATCGCTGTTTCTCAGTACATGTGACAATAATATGTCAACACCATGTTTTGGGTCAGAATCTGTTTTGGGAGATAGGGTAGAAATGTGCACCACTAGAGGGCATCGGTATAATGTGAGAGGGAAAAGTTTAAGATGTGTGGGGCAATTTTGTTTTTAACACCTAAGTGGGGATCTGGAATGCATTGCAAGCAGTGGTGGGGGGGGGGGGGGAGAGCAACTCCAGGACTGTTTGGAGTCTGTAGACTGGGCAATGTTCAGGGACTCGGCAACGGACCTGAATGAATACGCCACAGTCGTTACAGGCTACATAAAGAAATGTGTGGAGGACTGCGTCCCAACAAAAACATTCTGAGTGTTTCCTAACCAGAAGCCTTGGATGAACCATGAGATCCGCACTCTTCTGAAGTCCAGATCCCGGGCATTCAGGTCTGGAGATGCAGAGGTCTACAAGAAGTCTAGATGCGACCTTGGTAAGGCCATCAAAAAAGCCAAAAGAGACTTCTGCTCCAAGCTGGAGGATGAGACGGATGTTCGGCAACTGTGGCAGGGCTTGAATGCCATCACCTCCTACAAGACGAAATCAGGAGGCAGCTCAATTGTCAGCGAAGCATCACTGACGAGCTCAATGTGTTTTACCCACTCTTTGATAGGGAGAACACAGATGTGCCTTCCCGAGCCCCCAATCACCGTGATGGTATTTCAGTCACAGAGGCCGACGTCAGAAGATCCTTCAGGGTGGGTGAACCCTCGGAAAGCACCTGGACCTGATGGCATACCCGGCTGTGTTCTAAAAAACCTGTGCGGACCAACTGGCAGGAGTTTTTACGGACATTTTCAACCTCTCACTTCTGCGATCTGAGGTTCCCACCTGCTTTTAAAGGGCATCAATAATACCGGTGCCCAAGAAGAGCAAGGTGTCGTGCCTCAATGACTATCGACCAGTGGCACTAACGTCTGTGGTGATGAAGTGCTTTGAGAGGTTGATTATTGCACAATCAACTACTACCTCGACAAGAACCTTGACCCATTGCAGTTTGCTTACTGCCAACAGATCAATGGTGGATGTGATCTCACTGGCTCTCCACTATGCTCTAGACCACTTGGACAATAAAAACTCACATGTCAGGCTGTTATTCATTGACTACAGCTCGGTGTTTAACACCATCATCCCTCCAAGCTGGTTACCAAGCTCTCAGATCTGGGTCTCTGCACATCCCTCTGCAATTGGATCTCGACTTCCTCATCCACAGACCTGCAGTAAAGTAAAGTAAGTAAATAAGTAAGCAAGTTTATTGGCCAAGTATTCACATACAAGGAATTTGCCTTGGTGCTCCGCCCACAAGTAACAACATGACATACATTGACAGTTACGAATGACTCCGAAAACACTAAACATTAATAATAATAAAACATTAATGATAAAACACCATTGATCAAGCATGTGAACCAATAAAATACCAGATCTAAGGGAGGCTACAGATTTTTGGCTGTTGAGTAGAGCAACTACGCGTGGATAAAAACTGTTTTTATGTCTGGCTGTGGCAACTTTGACAGTCCGGAGTCGCCTTCCAGAGGGAAGTGATTCAAAGAGTTTGTGGCCAGGGGAAGAGGGGTCAGAGATGATCTTGCACGCTCGCTTCCTGGCCCTTGCAGTGTACAGTTCATCAATGGAGGGAAGGTTGCAGCCAATAATCTTCTCTGCCGATCGGACAATTGTGGTGGAAATGTGTCATCCTCGATAACAATCAGCACTGGAGCACCTCAAGGCGGCGTGCTCAGCCCCCTGCTATACTCACTCTATACTCATGAATGTGTAGCTGGACATTGTACGATCTCCATCATCAAGTTTGCCGACAACACCACTGTTGTGGGACGAATCACTGATGGTGACGAGTCAGAGTATAGAAGTGAGATCAACCGATTGACCAAATGGTGCCAGCATAATAACCTGGCTCTCAACACCAGCAAAACCAGGGAACTGATTGTGGACTTTGGAAGGGGTAGGATAGGGACCCACAATCCCGTTTATATCAACGGGACGATGGTGGAAAGGGTCAAGAACTTCAAATTCCGGGGCATGCATATCTCCGAAGATCTTTACTGGTCCCTACACAGTGATGAAATTATATTTTTTTTTTTAAAGAAAAAAAAAAGAAGCACATTACCACCTCTCCTTCCTGAGAAGATTATGGAGCGTCAGTATGTCAAAGAGGACTCTCTCAAACTTCTACAGGTGCACAGTAGAGAGCATGCTGACTGGTTGCATCGTGGCTTGGTTCGGCAACTTGAGCGTCCTGGAGCGGAAAAGAATGCAGAAGGTTGTGACCACTGCCCAGTCCATCATCAGCTCTGACCTCCCCACCATCGAAGGGATCTATCGCAGTCGCTGCCTCAAAGGCTGCCAACATCATCAAGGACCCACACCATCCTGGTCACACACTCATCTCTCCTTTGCCATCAGGTAGAAGGTACAGAAGCCTGAAATCTGGTACATCCAGGTTCAGGAACAGCTTCTCCCCACAACCATCCGGCTATTAGACTTGCCATCAAACAAACTCTGAATTATAACAGCCTATTGCACTATCTGTTTATTTATGTGTGTATATATGTATGTGTGTATATATATGTGTGTGTGTATATATATGTGTGTGTGTATATATATGTATGTGTGTGCATATATATATATATATATATGTGTGTATGTGTATATATAGTCTATGCTATATAGACACACTGAACTGTTCTGTATTTATGCTTACAATATTCTGTTGTGCTGCAGCAAGCAAGAATTTTATTGTCCTGTCTGGGACACATGACAATAAACTCTCTTGACTTGAGTTGACAGATGAGTACAGCACAGGAATGGACCCTTTGGCGCATAATGTTTATGCCGAACATGATGCCAGGTTAAACTGATCTCATCTGCCTGTACATGATCCATATCCATCTGTTCCTTGTGCTTCCATGTGCCTGTCTAAAAGCATCTTAAATGCCACAATCATATCTACCTCAACCTGGCAATGCGTTCCAAATTTCACAGTTTTATTAAAAAAAAACTTGCCCCGCGCATCCCCATTAAACCTTCCCTCTTTCTCCTTATGCCATCTAGTGTGGGACAATTATAAAGAAAGCACATCAGCGCCTCTACTTCCTGAGATTTTCCACCCTGGGGTGGAAAATGTTCTGACTTTCTACCCTATATATGCCTCTCATATTTTTATATACTTCTATCAAGTCTCCACTCAACCCCTGACATTCCAGAGAGTGTTGTTTAGAGGCTTTTAGATAGGCCAATGGAAGTGCAAGGAATAGAGGGATATGGCTCGTGTACAGGCAGATGAGATCAGTTCAACTTGGCATCATATTTGTCATAAACTTTGTGGGCTAGAGTTTATGCTGTACTTTTCCATGTTCTATATTCCAGATTCCAGCAGTTGCAGTTTATTGTCTTCAATCCCATTGGTGTACTTCATCATCAAAGCAAAGACTTTGTTGAATGTTACATCAATAACAACAACACCAATGATCAATTTAGTTTCCAGCAATATTTATTTTCTCCAAACTTCAACATTTTATTGGGAAAGGATAGGAATTTTATTTGGAAAGGAGAAGAATACCAGAGGTGTGATATCAGATTGATTGTGGCCTCAAACATCCCTGGCAATATTCTCAAATCAAGTCATTTACAGTGCATAGATGATACACGATAAGGGAATAATGTTTAGTGTAAGGTAAAGAAGGCAAAGTTCATTCAAGGATAGCCAGAGGGTCATCAATGTGGAAGATAGTGGTTCAGGGCAGCTCTCTGTATGTGGTAGGATGATTTGGTTGCCTGACAACAGCTGGGAAGAAACTGCCCCTGAATATGGTGGTATGTGTTTTAACACTTCTATGCCTTTTGCTTGATGGGAGAGGGGAGAAGAGGGAGTGGCCAGGGTGTGACTCACCCTTGATTATGCTGCTGGCCTTGCCGAGGCAGCATGAGGTATAAATGGAGTCAATGGAATGGAGGTTGGTTTGTGGGATGATCTGGGGTGCTTCCACAATTCACTGCAATTTATTGCAGTCTTGGATGGAGCTGTTCCCAAACCAAGCTGTGATGCATTCTAAAAAAATGCTTCCTATAAAATGCTTTCTATATCTGCAGATGTCTGGTGCTAATAAATGGCAAAAAAATATTTGAGTTAAAGAGAAACGTCTCGACCCAAAATGTTACCCATCCATGTTCTGCAATGATACTGCCTGACCTGAGTTATTTGGGCTGGCTTACCATAAATTGAAGGCAGTGGAATGATGGATTATCTGCTTAAAATATAGATAGTTTCAGGATTTTGTGACTTAAGGGCCTGTCCCACTGTACGAGGTAATTCAAGAGTTCTCCCAAGATTTCTCCTGATTTGAACTCGGAGAATGTCCGTAGCGGGTCCATAGGAGTTCGTGGATGTCCCGTAGCGGCTCGTACGAGTAACGGTAGGTACTCGGGAAATCCGGTAAATTCGTGATGTTTTTTCAACACTGTGCAAAATGTCCACAAGTAAAAAAAAAAAAAATACTCGTGATGAAAATTGTTTTTACTTTTTACTCGTACAAACTGCTACAAGACATTCACAAACTCCTACAGACATTCTCCAAGTTTGAATCGGGGGGGGGGGGGAGAACTTGGGAGAACTCTTGAATTACCTCGTACAGTGGGACAGGCCCTTAAATGAGCTCTTTACATAACATTTCACCAAAGTGAAGAAGCAATTTATTCAAGCGTAGCAATACTTAAAATTCCTTTAGCTGTAAATCATGCATATTGGACAGGATAAATGTGATAACCAAATGGAAAGATAATAAGTTCAGACATAGCATATGTCACCAGACAAGATTTCCAAATCTTGCCTTTGGTGGAACTATGCACAGCTAATGAGTCCAGAATAAATTCCAAAATGTATAAGCATATGAACAAGATTAATGCCTTCTTTTATACTGGCATTACCAGCATCTATAATGTCTCCTGCCTGGATACCTGCTGTGCTTTATTTAGGCTTATAATCAAGATTACTAGAGCAGTTCCTCTAGTGCCTTTAATAGGGGAGGATGCATTTAACTGAAGGCCCAGTTTGAAAAATTGGGGCAATCAGCAGATGGTATTTAAAGATGAGCAGATGCAGTGCAAACCAATCTCCATTCTCTGATCGTACACAAAATTGCTGGGGAAACTCAGCGGGTGCAGCAGCATCTATGGAGCGAAGGAAATAGGCGACGTTTCGGGCCGAAACCCTTCTTCAGACTGTTTCTCTGATCTTCAGGCTGTATGTCAGTGGATTGTGTCTACTTTCTTTAGTGTTGTGCAACTATCTAGATTGAGTAAAGTGGTACTAAAGCTTTCTCTTAAATTCATTTATTCCGCAATGTGGTGATGTCCTCTGCTGAGTATTACGAAATAAAGTGCAGCACTCAACCAAAGTTCTTGCTGAGATGATTATCATAATGTTTGCTGCCAAGTTAAAATCTGGAAATCCTTATTTTAAAAACGTTATCACCCCAACCCTTCTTCATCGAGGACATTTGTGGACTTCAATGGTACCTCCTTTATTCAAGAAAGAAGGGAGATGGCGTCCATCACTATAAGGTAGCTAGGCTAACATCTGTCATCACAAAATGGGTTGAGGTATTTTTAAGGAATTAGTAACAGGATACTGGATCATCGTACAAAGGCACTAAAAGAGCTTTTAAATGGGGATTTCCAGAATGTGTTTTTCCAACAACTGCTTTTGAGAGCAAAGCCTTCATTGCATGGATTGAATGGGACACTAGATGTGCTTGGCCCATCCTTCACGCCACTGAAGCTCATAAATTATCACTCCGATCCCAAAGTCCTGCATAAAATTATCAATGCCTTCCTTTGCTAAAGAACTATTATTTTCCTTCATGACCTTGATCCTTCTGCCATTTTTAGCATGAATGCGTACTGAAAGTTGTGGCTGCAGAGCCAGGAGTGGTGTTGATTGTAATCTTCTGACACCTCAGCAGATTGGAGAGCTTGTAGGTAGCACAGTGGTGCAGCAATAGATTTGCTGCCTTACAAAGCCAGGAACCTGTGTTGGATCCTGATTACGGGTGCTGTCTGTAGAGTTTGTATGATTTTTGCTGTGTGCTCTGGTTTCCTCCCACATTCCAAAGATTTGTAAGTTAATTGTATTTTTTTTTTTTTTTAAAGGTAAATTGTCCTTTGTATAGGATAGTGCTCGTGTGCTGGGTGATCGCTAGTTGGTGGGGCGAAGGGCCTGTTTCCGTGCTGTATCTCAAGTTTAAGCTTCAAATCCGGAAGTAGCGGCGCTGGGAACGGCTGCGGCTCGCCTGCAGTCCGTTTGTCTTACTTTTTTGTGTTGTTTTTTTTCGTTTTGTCTAGTTACGTTTTTGGTTTTTAGGTTGTGTTTATGTGGGGGGGGGGGGTGGGGGTGAAACGGGGCTTGCTGTCTCTCCCTTCGGGGGAATACGACCTTTTTGTGGTATCCCCCTTCTCTGCCTCCGTCTACGCTGAGGCCTAATGGCGGAGCCGGCGACCTCGGGACTCTGGAGGCAGCTGACAGGACTCGCTCCCGTGAGGGTGGCCCAGCCCGGGGCTGGAACTGCGCTCTCGTGAGAGCGGCCTGGCGAGGGGCTGAGAGACTCTCCCGTGAGGGGCTGTGGCCCGTCGGAGTGGCCCAGCCCGAGGGAGAACGGCGCTCCCATCGGAGTGGCCCAGCCCAAGAGAGAACGGCGCTCCCGTCGGAGTGGCCCAGCCCGAGGGAGAACGGTACTCACGTGAGGGCGATCCGGCTCGGGGCTGGAACGGTGCTCCGGTGGCTGGGACGGCGTTCTGGCGGCGGTGACCTGAGTCTGGGGTTCAGCCGCGGGCCAGTGGCTGCATGTGCTGGACTGGAGGGCGGCAGCTTCGACCACCCCCGGGCCGCGGTGTTTGAGCCGGCCCGTTTGCGGGGTTCGGTGAGCCGCGGGACTGTTTGTACCATCGCCCGGTGGGGAATCGCCTCAGCGCAGAGGGAGAAGAGGAGGGAAGAGACAGTTACCCTAAGATTTTTGCCTCCACCACAGTGAGGAGGTGCTTGGAGGATACACTGTGGTGGATGTTAATTTGTGTTTATTGTTGTTTATTATTTTATGATTGTATGTATGACTGCAGGCACGAAATTTCGTTTAGACTGTAAGGTCTGAATGACAATAAAGGTATTCAATTCAATTCAACTCCATATTTCAAAGAAGGGAAAGAAAATGCCAAGGCTGCTTGTGCTAAGATCTATCATCAAAAAACTGCTGTGCCCATTATTAAGGAGATGGTAACTGTCATATTTTAGAAACATAGAAACATAGAAAATGGGTGAAGGAGGAGGCCATTCAGCCCTTCGAGCCAGCACCGCCATTCATTGTGATCATGGCTGATCGTCCCCTATCAATAACCCGTGCCTGCCTTCTCCCCATATCCCTTGACTCCACTAGCCCCTAGAGCTCTACCTAACTCTCTCTTAAATCCATCCAGTGACTTGGCCTCCACTGCCCTCTGTGGCAGGGAATTCCATAAATTCACAACTCTGGATGAAAACGTTTTTTCTCACCTCAATCTTAAATGACCTCCCCTTTATTCTAAGACTGTGGCCCCTGGTTCTGGACATGCCCAACATTGGGAACATTTTTCCTGCATCTAGCTTGTTCAGTCCTTTTATAATTTTATATGTTTCTATAAGATCCCCCTCATCCTTCTAAACTCCAGTGAATACAAGCCTAGTCTTTTCAATCTTTCCTCGTATGACAGTCCCGCCATCCCAGGGATCAATCTCGTGAACCTACGCTGCACTGCCTCAATCACAAGGATGTCCTTCCTCAAATTAGGAGACCAAAACTGTACACAATACTCCAGAGCGAAAGAAATAGGCAACGTTTCGGGACGAAATCCTTCTTCAGAGTCTGAAGAAGGGTTTCGGCCCGAAACGTTGCCTATTTCCTTCGCTCCATAGATGCTGCTGCACCCGCTGACTTTCTCCAGCTTTTTTGTGTACCTTCGATTTTTCAGCATCTGCAGTTCCTTCTTGAACACAATACTCCAGATGTGGTCTCACCAGAGCCCAATACAACTGCAGAAGAACCTCTTTACTCTTATACTGAAATCCTCTTGTAATGAAGGCCAACATTCCATTAGCTTTCTTCACTGCCTGCTGTACCTGTAAGCCAACTTTCAGTGACCGGTGTACAAGGACGCCCAGGTCTCCCTGCACCTCCCCCTTACCTAACCTAACCCCATTGAGATAATAATCTGCCCCCTTGTTTTTGCTGCCAAAGTGGATAACCTCACATTTATCTATATTATACTGCATCTGCCACGCATCTGCCCATTCACTCAACCTGTCCAGGTCACCCTGCAACCTCCTAACATCCTCTTCACAGCTCAATCTGCCACCCAGCTTTGTGTCATCCGCAAACGTGCTAGTGTTGCTCCTAATTCCCTCTTCCAAATCATTAATATATATAGTAAACAGTTGCGGCCCCAACACCGAGCCTTGCGGCAATCCACTCGCCACTGCCTGCCATTCTGAAAAGGACCCGTTCACTCCTACTCTTTGCTTCAGGTCTGACAACCAATTTTCTATCCATGTCAACACCCTACCCCCCAATACCATGTGCTCTAATTTTAGTCATCAGTCTCCCGTGCGGGTTTTGATCCAAGAATCCTTCAGAAACAAACTTGGCTTGATAAAATTATTTCTTATTTGAGGAGAATTTAACTAATGGGACGAATAAAGGGGAAAGGAATGAAATTGTGCTAGTTGATCAGGTGCCAGATCCTTCTGCACAAATATAGAATCATGGCATTGAAGGTAGTATATTAGCATAGGCTATGGATTGATTAGAATGAGTGGGGAAAGATATAACGTGGCAAAATGAGAGATCTATTTTGGCAGAGAGCAGAAGAGGGTCAGGTCGGGGGGAGTTTCTCCCCCCCCCCCCCCCCACCCCGCCACGAGTACCATGTAATCCCGTGCTACCTGCTCCATGGTCGGATAGTCAGCGACTAAACAATCTCCCCCACCTGCTTTGCCAGGTGAGGAAGGGGCTGTGGACCCCCAGCAGGACCAAAAACAAGACCTGTCAAAGGGCGGTGAGCTTCTAACGAGCCAAAGGCCATCCATACTTCAGTAGAAGTTGCGATCACTGTCGTACATAGCATTGTAAGGAATGATGATAAAGCACACACACTAAAATCCTATACATCCAGCGGCGGAAGTCCACAGTAACTGGAGGACAGAGATGTGTGGTGCGTCCGTCACCGTTCCCGTTGGAAACCAGCACCACTGCGTCGCTAATGTTTTCAATGATGGTGAATGAATGAAAAAGAATGTAATGCTTATAAGAAAAGGAAATTCAACTCCTCGTGCCTGCCATCCTGGCAAGGGTTGATATTTTACCTTTGTGCCACTTTCCTGTATTGACTTCATATCCGTTGACTGAATGACCTCTGTTCTTGCATAACAAAAAAACCCGATGTTAACATACAAATATTGGCATACAAATGATTAAGCAAATGGAATTTTGGCATTTATTGCAAGAGAAATGGAATACATAAGTAATGAACTCTTGTAGTTTTGGCCTCTTTATTTAAGGAATACACTTGTATTGGAAGCATTACAGCAAAACTACTGGATGGACTCTTGGGATAAAGGAGTTGCCATGAAACAGCAAGTAAGCCTTAACTAGCTTGGCCTTGGGGAAATGAGGCAACATCTCTAAAATGTAAAGCTTTGACAAAATTAATGTCATTGAGTTGCAGCCAAAATTATGGGGTACAAATTCAGCATGAAAAGATGCCCATTTAAGATGGGCAAATACATTTCTTTTGAGGATTGAGAATCTTTGGAATTTTCTCCGAGAACTGTAGGAGCTGAGTTATAAAGTAAACTTGAGGCTGAGAAAAGATTTTGGAAAATTGGGGAATCCAGAGTTATGGAACAGAAAGGAATGTGTAGTGCATGCCAGCCCTCGGATCAGCATGATCTTATTAAATGTGGCACTAACGCAAGAGGCCCTATACTCTACTCCTGATGCTATTGTATTCTTGCGATTTTAAATACTCTCCTGACAATTGTATCCTTCCTCCCAAATTTGCTTTGTATAGATTTAGTATGACTATATCCTGCCATTACTGAAAATCTTGGAGAATCAGTTGAAAAGCTATGTACTGTTGTCCACAGGGTTTTTCCAAATTTACAGCAGTATGAATTAGTAGTAACAATACATTAAAACTGCACAGTTCTAGTTGTATATTCAAAGGTTTAATGAAGTTTAGTTTAGAGAAACAGCATGGAAACTGGCCCTTCGACCTACCAAGTCCACGCCAACAAGCAATTCCCTGCAAGCTAACACTATCCTACACAAACTAGGCCCAATTTACAGTTTTACCAAGCCAATTAAACTACAAACCTGTACATCTTTGGAGTGTGGGAGGAAAAATGAGGCAGAGCATTTGAGAAATATAAAGCAAGAAAGAAAGCTAAGCAAGACAGATCCTGGTGGTCATGATCAAACCCGGGTGTCTGGTGCTGTAAGGCAGCAACTCTACTGCTGTTCCAGCGTTCTAGCTTTTAATTGCAAAATTACTGAAGCGATCTGGCTATACACAATATCCCGCACCTTCCTTGACCACCTTCAAGCATTTGATGCTATCAAATAGACTTCCACCTCCTCCATTATCCTACCCTACTGTTGCCCGCTTTCATTGCAACTTCCCTCTGTGAGCATACTTATCCCATATTTTTCTGAACCCTCCATTGACCTACAGTTCATTGTCCTAATTTACCTGGTGCTCAGATGCCCAACAAAATGTAGACGAGGGAAGGTGGGGATTTGGGGAGAGTGGGAGAGGGAGGTGAAAATAGTAAGATTAAACGAGAACTTACCAGTTTGAAGTTTGATCCTTATTTTATGAGGAGGAACGTTGAGGGACTACGTGAAGAACCCGCTTACGACGCATGCGTGTCATTCTTCAAAGCAGCGGTGTGGAATCACAGATAACTATAATGACTAAACATAGTAAGATTAGACAACAGATACCAGTTCAGACTATGATCAAGGGTGGGAGCGGAGGGCACGTAGTCCCTCAACGTTCCTCCTCATAAAATAAGGATCAAACTTCAAACTGGTAAGTTCTCGTTTAATCTTACTATTTTACTTCGGAGTCACGTGAGTGACTACGTGAAGATTTTAAAGCTCTGTGATTTCATGCCGTGGAACGAGTCCATGCATCACATCTGCCTTGATTTTTTTTGGGGAGAGTAGAGTTAACAACATTAGACATCAATACGATATTGAAATCCAACAGTAAAATTATGAACACCAATTATTGCCCCTATTTATGGGTCTATTATATTACAGAACTTAAATTTGTTTCTGTAAATGTTTCAGGTTCAATGACTGGTTTGTTATAAAGTCGTTGGAAAATTCCTCCGTTGGCCATCCTGCTATCTTGAGGATTTGGTCCATTGGTACGTCCAACTTCATAGCTGCTAATGTAGCTGCAGCCCTGGTGGAGTGAGATTTGAAATGCTAGTTCCCACTCCAGCCTATTTAGGACTTGTTTTAGCCATCCAGAGATGGTCTGGACTGTCACTGTTTTAAATGGCTGTTAGTAGCTGATTAAAGTGACATTCCTCCCCTCTGATGATCTTAGTATACTTCAAGTATGATAGTAAGTGTGTTATAATACAGAGACGACCATCTGTAGGGTAGACCCTGAATTCTGTTTTTTAGGCCTGCTGACCCCTGTCTATTCTGTATGACTATTACACTGATGTAAACCATAAATTCCAGATGAATTAATCATGTTGTCCAACCTTGTTTTCTGTGGTGACTGGACCCTTGTGGCATGACCAGGACCATCAGCATGACTGTTTTCATAGTCAGTTCCCGTAGGAACAGAGCTGTAGCTGGAGACCAGTTTCTTAACATGGTCAGTACAATGCTCACATCCCATATTTGGGAGTACCTGGTTCTTGGGGACTAATTTTAAAATGCCCCTCATGAGTTTGTTTACCAGGGTTTGTCCCAACAGAATGCCGCTCTGTACCTTCATTCCAGCATCTGCAGTTCCCTTTTGAACACCTTCAACAGGTATATTGACAGAGCACCTCTGGCGCAGTTGATGGCACTATGACTGAGCCTCTCATCGTAATGGAGGCTTGCCAGGAATTCCAGAACAGACGGGATGTTCATAGATCTGTGGGTGATGATTATTGTTGTGACAGTACTTCCCATTACTAGATGATACCAAGTACTGATGTTTAGGTGGACTGTCTGTGACCCGCTGAAATAATTCCGCATTCGGTCCGTCAGTCCCAGGTGTAGAAGAGGTGCTTCCAACTCTAAATAAATAGGTTAATATATAATAGTGACGGGTAACTCCCCTTGTTGCGGGAAGACCCAGTAAGTTAGGTCTATGATGGATGGTGATGTATGGTTCTGACCCATGTTGATATCACCAGTACCTCTGGTTGCGTAGGGCAATCAGGTATTATCCAAATTCGAGACGTGAAGTCTATAGTTTCTTCCTAAATAACCGACTGATGAGGCAAAAGGGAGGGATGCATAAATGATCCCCCAATCAGCGAAGATACATCTGAACCACTGCCCCAGGTTCTGGCTCCCAAGAACATAATTTGATAACTGGTAAGAGCATGGATGTGAATAGGTCGTTATCTGGTGTTCCATACCAGCTGTTCCAGCAATACATATTTTATCCAACATCCATACAGAGTTTTTAGACTTAGCGTGACCTGTTGTCTGCCACTAAATTCAGTTTTCCTGGTAGTTGGAAGCTGATATCCAATCTCTATCTGGATACGCTATTAATCCAGATTAATAGAGACAGTGACTCTAAGACTATTGCCTGCATCACAGTGTGGAGGTACCCGGTGAACTCACCGCGGCGGATGCCAGCCCGTGTCCATTGTGTGCTGCTAGTATTACATGTATGGCTGCAGGCAACAACATCTCGTTCAGCCCGAAAGGTCTGATTGACAAGAAGGATTCAATTCAATTCACAAATATTGTTGGCCAGATAGTCACATGGTGTCGATATGTTTCTACCCATATGGTTGACATATGCTACCCCGGTGGTGTTGTCAATTTGTAGATTAACATACTGGTGATATAACCCAAAACAATTTGACTTAAAGCCATGACTAGCTCTCACTTCCCCAGGTATATATGCCCAACGTTAGTAGTGATGCCTCTTGAGCATTCCATCTCCCCCACAGCTGGAGATGGAATTAGTAGCATCCCAATCCAAGGCCCATCAGTATGTGGTTCCATAGACGGATAACTGTGTTTGGTTGTTTCATAAGTCGGTCAGAATGACCCCCACATAATTTCTTGAGTGACGCGTGTAGCGCTCTGTACTATGATTATGTAAAGGTCCGATATCATGTAGCTGTCACACAGCCCCTAATGCCAATTATTCTACTACCAGTCTGATGGCTGGTTTAGTTCCCTGGAAGCCTCCATAAAGGCTGTACCCTTTCTTACGGCAAAGTTACTGCCATGTGAAGTGTGTTAACGGTGGATCGCAGATGATCTGTTGTGTTAAATACATCTGTGGGCACCTTCAATGAGTCCTATATAGCAAGCGTATTTTAATACCATGCTTGCCATGTAGTACCCTAGGATCAATCCCTTAGTTGCACCAAAGGTTCCCATTTGTAATGAATATAAAGTACGAAGTATTCAAATTAGTCAATCTAAGATGAAGTGGTAACCACCTCTAAATTATGCGAAGGATATTTAGGACACGAATCCCTGTGATTCGTGTGGATGTCCTCCATAAGTCCTATAATATATGGGCACTGTAGTTCAGTATGCGCTTTAGTTGTTTCTTTCCCTGTAAGCATGAACATTCAGTTCGGTACATGCTGAACTGGAGGGTAATGGAATGAAGAATTCTAAGGTATACCCCTGTACTTCTGAATTTTAAGTGTCGGTAGAATAATTCTATGCATACAGATAGATCTGTTATCCACTACCAACCTCCCTGGTTCCTATTAGTAGGTTAGTTACTATTTCGGCATCCTCCGTGGTCGTTGAGGTGCCGGTGTCTGATGAGGGTAGCACATTTCTCAGGAAGTAGTTTTTAAGACGTTCCTTAATGTGTCCCAGAGTTCCCTCGATGTGAAGATCTTTCCCTGTTAAGATAAGATGCCTCCAAATTTTAATATTGGAGGTTGGGAGGTTCCAGGTTTTCATCTGTTAGGACTTAGAACATTCTTTCGTTTCAATTCCCTGCCCTATCATGTTTAGGTTGATACTGGGAACATTCAGGTTTTGCAGTTCCCTGATGGTAAGTGTTTTCCCATAGGGTTTCCGCACCCTAAGTGTACTAGGGGTATGTTCTGCTCCTCTATTCAAGTGGAGCCCAAACTTGACCCCCTATACTCCCCTCTGATGAGGGAGAACACTGTGCAGCCCTACAAGAGGTACTGCTGTAGGACTTACTAGCTGCCCCTCTGTGACTAGTCTCCATCTCATGGAGCTGCCACTTACATGCTCCAACAGCCGCTCCAGCTGGTCCCGATGCTCTCGGGCACCCAACCGGCTCCAATGCACATGATCACTGGCCATCGCGGCTGCTCCTGAAGCCGTTACTCCTGAGGCTGCTCTTGCTGCAGTTCCTGCAGCCACTCCATCCGGCTCCAATGCTCACGGGCAATGGCCGTCACGGCTGCTCCTGAAGCTGCTCCTGTTCCAGCTCCTGCAGCCAGCCCAGGATTGAATCTCGGTGTTCCCCTCTGATGAGTGAGAAACTCTGTGCCGCCCCACAAGGAGTACTGCTGTGGGGCTTATTAGTTGCCCACTGTGGCTTTGCCACTTTGGAGTATTTCCACTCTGCAGCCCCACAAGGGGTACTGCTCCTGCAGCCGGTCCAACCGGCTCCAATGCTCTCGGGCAATGGCCGCTCCCGGCTGCTCTTTATCCTGCATGCTGCAGCCGCTACAACCGACCTCGGTGCTCACGGGCACCGGCCGCTCACGGCTGCTCGTCATGCTGCAGCCGCTCCAACCGACCCCGGTGCTCACGGGCACTGGTCGCTCGCAGCTGCTTAATTTCTCCTGCAGCCGGTCCAACCGGCTCCAATTCTCTCGGGCACTGGCCGCTCGCGGCTGCTTGCCATCTCCTCCAGCCGCTCAAACCGACCCCCATGCACACGGGCACTGGTCGCTCGCGGCTGCTCCTCTCCCGACCGGCCGGGGCCGGCGCGGGAGCGAAGTCGGGAGCGAAATCGGGCACAGCTGTTCCCATTACGGGAGATCAGCGTGCCGTTTGCTGCTGCTGCTGCTGCTGCCGGCTGCCCGCAATTTTGCAGGTTCTCCCCCGCCAGCTTTCTCGCTCCTTCCAGCGCCTCGGACCCATGTATAGGTCCGTGGGGCTGTAGTCCGAGTCGTCGGAAATGACTGCTCCAGACATGCTCCACCGCTGTCGGCGTGCTCCTGGAGCTGAAGTCGGCTCCGGCTCCCGTTTTAAGGGAGATAGCAGTGCCCCGGCCGTTGCTGGCTGCCTGCAGTTCTGCAGACTCTCCCCAGCCAGTTCTCATCAGCCTTCTGTAGAAAGAAAAAAGGTAAGTAAAAGAAACGACGTTCCCTCACCTTACTGTTGCAGGTTCAACCCCTGCCGTTTGGGAGGAACATCCTTCCTCCAGCAATGACGAGTTCGAATGCGTGTAGCGTAATGACACGCATGCGTCGTAAGCGGGTTCTTCACGTAGTCACTCACGTGACTCCGAAGTAAAATCAGCAGTACTGTATCCATCTGGAGGGATAGCGAAAGCAGAACTGCGGGACACCAAAGCGATGTGGGTGAGGGATCCATCTATGACAGCAGGTGGAATTAATCTTGGAATCCTCGATGTCCTAGAATGGAATACCTCATCTTGGAAGTGAATGCAGCGGAGTTGGGGAAATTGAGATCAATATCAAGAAAGGGGGGAGCAGTGTCAGAAATAGTCACGTGAATTTGAGGGCAGGTGATAAAGTTAGCGAAATCCACAAATTCTGCACGGGTGCAGTTGTTGGTGTAGTGGAGAAAGAATTGGGGGATAGTGCCTGCGTATGTTTAAAACGAGGACTGTTCAATGTAACTGCCAAAGAGGCATGCATCACTGGGGCCCATTTGCATGTTCACAGTTACAACTTCAACCTTTAACAAATTCTGCCAAACGGAGGAGAGTGGTAGAGTGAAATGGATGGGGTATCTGTTCATCTGACCTTGAGATCTTCCTAGTGGGGGAATGTATATGTAAAGGGACTGGATGTCCTTGGCAATGGGGCCAGGAAATTGCAAGCTGTTAAAGGGCATATGAGATGTGTCTGATGTAGGTTGAAAGGGACTGGGTAAGGGGAAGGACAGTAGCGTGGAACTGAGGTATTTGGAGATTTACCTCCATGGTTATGTTCCTATATATCCTCTCGCCTCCATCCAGGGACACCAGCAGTCCTTCCAGCCGAGACAAAGTTTCACATGCACCTAATCTAACATCTACTGCATCTGGTTTTTCCCAATGTGCCCTCCTATATATTGGTGAGACAAAGTGTAGACTCGGCAACCATTTAACAATATTTGTGCTAGGTCTGCCAGGGACGGTAGGATCTCCGGTTGCTAGCCTCTTAACTCCACTTCCCATTTCCATACTGACCTTTCTGTCCTGGGCTGCCTCCATTGCCACACGCAAACTAGAGGAACAACACCTCGTATTCCACTTCAACTCAACAGTAATGCAGCTCTCTTCCTCTCCTTTCCTTCCCCCATATGGATAGCAGGCACCAAAAGCGTTTAAATGTACCTCTGTACAGTGACGATAAATTGAACCAAACTAAATTTAGACCCCCCCACTCTCTCTCCCCTGTGGACACGCATCTGTTTCACCCCTTCCTCTTCCCTTTCCTCCTACATTCCTTCCTCTACCTTCACAATGCTTCAATACTTTTGTCACACCTTCTGATTTTTTCACCTCTGGCTTTTGTCCAGCCATCTCCCTATCATATAACCCTTCCTCTTTTCCAGCTTTTTCTCCCCCCCCCCCCCCCCAACCTTACAATCGGCCTGAAGAAGTCCCAACCCGTAACTTTGCTTATCCATGATCTTCTCAGATGCTGCCCGCCTTGCTGGACTACTCCAGCACGGTCTGTTGCAAACCAGTATCGACAATTCTTTGTTTCTACCTCTCACTGTCCAATTTCTATTCTGAATGCCCAGTTTCTGATGTGCCAATGGCAGCTTGTATATTTGTTTAAAGCTGTGGTATTGCCAGGTTCAACTATTCAAGTATGTTATTTAACCAAGAAAATGTAATAAATTGAAACTTGATCGACTTGAAACGTGACCCCTGCCTTGTTCTTGGTTGGATCAATTTAGAATTCTTATTAACTTACTCTGTTTTCATCTCGAGTCAAAACGTGGAAAGCTGCAATGTTTCTGCAGATTAATTCCTCCCCAGGGTACATTTCATGCACTATTATTCAAACAAGAGAGTTCAATTATCTGTTGAATAACCAGATATTTTAGTTTTAAAGTTTGTTTAAGGGAATTAATGTCCTAGAGAACTCCTTTATATCACTTACCATGCTTTGTGCTACCCCCACTTCTTTATCAACTTTCTTCTCCCTCCCACAATCTGTCTGAAAAAGGGCCCTGACTCAAAATGTAGCCTGCCCATGTCTTCCAGGCATGCTGCCTGACCTGTTGAGTTACTCCACTATTTCTTTCTTGTTTCTGCATCTTATTAAACTATCTCTGTTGGGTAGGTTTTTTTCAAACCAAGTCCCATTTTATCTTCAGCCAATATGACTTTTATAGTGAGGCAAAATATTCAATTTCAGTGGTTGATTATAACACCTTAATCAGTCTCCCCTATGCAAGCAATAGACCAACTGATCAAACAGCATATTGGAGAAGCAGTAGTTGATGGAGAATCTAGATCTGAAATGTTGACCATTCCTCTGTCACCACAGGAAATGTCTGACCCGCTGAGTTCTTCCAGCAATTTAAAAAAAAAATCCAGATTCCAGCATCTACAGACTTGTAATTGGACCTGAGACTTCTTTAGTCAGTATATAGGAATTGTGTACGTTGTAATGAATGTACCTTCACTTGCCTTGGTCACCGACCAAGCATTTCTTCCAAAAGAGCAATTTGCAGAAATTATGATGTGGTTATCTGTGAAAATAAGTGGCTTTACTGTGCAGCTGATGGGGATTTGGCAGCACATTAGGTTTTCATCATGGAGTCCAGAGCAGCTGAAGAAATATCACATATTTTCAACCTGACAGCTCGTTCTTATCTGCAATTCAGTTTAAACAAAAAAATATTCCTTTTCTTGGACTGGCTGTTAAATGGAGTATGAATAGTCTTCAGCTTTCTTTTGGAAATTGGAAGCATTCAAATTTGCATTTAATCTTGCCGTGTTTGTTGGGAATATTAACCATCTCTGAAGTTGATAAATATGTAAATAGACGTTTTTTTTAAATCTCGTGAAAATATTAGATTTGTTATCCCTGCTTTTCCATATCTATTATTAACAAGATCACAATGTGAAGGATCAGAGGTGGAAAGAATACCAGGCAATACGTTTAATTATTGGTATTCTGATGACCTCTGTCAAACTCTCTATCTTGTAAGTTGTTATTTTTACTTTGGTTAAATGGATTGAATTAAAACCGTTTTGGGAGAAAGGTTACACTATAATTAATAAAAGGCAGGGTGACTCCATGTTCAGCATGTTTCAAGACATTCCACACTGGCATTTGTTTTTATTTTATTGCTTCTATCCCTGTCCCCATCTGTTCCTGCATTTTTTAACATTTAATTTTTTTTCTGTGTGGAATATGTCATTCACAAAATATGCCTGAGTGGGTGGATCTCGCTGGCGTGGAGATTAAGTTGATTGCTGTTTATCTTTAAGTGGAAAAAAAATTGGGAAGAGAGGGGGAAAAGACGTATCACTCTTGAGGACTGGAGGACACTGCTAAACATACAGGAAATTAAAAGTGTCAAATTCCAAAAATATCTTGTGATCCGATTGCAAAACCTTTCACAAAAAATGTGGCTTACCCGCTTGGGTCACTAAAGGGACATGCTCAGTGCTGTTTAGCCAATAACGATTGGAATCTAGGGGGTGGAAGGTCAAAGAGAGTGCAGTGGCTACCAAATTTGTTCATCCATTCAGTGACTTATATCTGTCATCCAGGTCACTATGAAAAATGCATAAAATCATATTTCCCAGTAAGCTGTTCTTGCAGAACATACACAATGCTGGAGTAACTCAGCGGGACAGGCAACATCTCTGGAAAGAAGGAATGGGTGACATTTTGGGAGCCAGCGCAGCAAGTTATTAAAAATAAATTAAAATAAATCAAATCTGAAATAAAACTAAATGCTGTAAACACTTGACAAGTTAAGCAGCATCTGTGGAGAGAGTAATGCAATGTTTTGGTCAACAGCTGAAAGTGAAGTTGGTTTTGAGTTGTAATAAGAGTGAGGTGGAGAGGATATAGGAAATATCTTTGACTTGGTGATGCCAATGTCACTGGGATGTTTACAGAGCTGCATGGGTGATGGTTTGGTGGATGTTGGAAAGGGAAAGCAAATGAGAATGCTACAAATGCTCAACACAACACCAATGCATTTCTCTCTGTGGAGAAAGAAATGAAAACAAATTGAGTTTCTATTGATGATGAATAACGTTGCAGCAGAACGGACCAGTTCACAACCACAGTACACTGAAATGGCTAAATGTCTTTCTCTCCATCCTGGCTACTGTTTGGCGGCTGTTTTACCCTTGCAGTATTTTTAAACTCTACCCACAAGGATTCTACATCTTCTGCTCCTCTGTCATTTCTTGCTAATGGTTTGAATTTTATTCTTTACCAGCAGGGCCATCCTGCCTGCCTTTTTTTTAGTGTTAGTAGCTAATCGTATTCTTTAGTTTTAAGGATGGTATTGTTCCAAGAGAGACGCCAATGACTCCTCTTCCCTGCTCAACCTCTTCCTTGCGAAACTCCTCTTCCTCATTTCCCACCTCCCATTCCCTTTATTCTCCTTCTCAAAGAAAATTTACTTCCCTTTGATCAATAATTCAAGAAGCAAAATAAAACTGCTGATATAAAAGATGTTTGACGCCAAATTTGGACTGAAGATAGGCATAAAAAGCTGGAGTAACTCAGCGTGACAGGCAGTATCTCTGGATAGAAGGAATTGGTGACGTTTCGAGTCGAGACCCTTCTTCAGACTATTGTGTTTAAGAAGGAACTGCAGATGCTGGAAAATCGAAGGTACACAAAAATGCTGGAGAAACTCAGCGGGTGCAGCAGCATCTATGGAGCGAAGGAAATAGGCAACGTTTCGGGCCGTCTGAAGAAGGGTTTCGGCCCGAAACGTTGCCTATTTCCTTCGCTCCATAGATGCTCCTGCACCCGCTGAGTTTCTCCAGCATTTTTGTGTACCCTTCTCCAGACTAGTTAGGGATAAAGGAAATGAGCGATATAGACGATGATATAGACAAGGGTTCCCAACCTGGGGTAGATTTACTCCCAGGGGGTAAATTTCACCTACCCAGGGGGTAAATTAGTTGATTCTGGATTTGTACATTTTTTCTCATTGACTGACTGACTTTGGTTCTGGTATACCGGTATCTGTTCATCATTAGTTCATAGATAAGTGAAATAACATTGTTATGTGGTATTAAAGTTACCAGGGTTAAACGGGACGAAAAAGGTTGGGAACCTCTGATGTAGAATATATCTCTCTACATCATCATCTATATCTCGTTTCTCTTATCCCGAACCTGTCTGAAGAAGGTTCTCGACCCGAAATGTCACCCATGCCTTCTCTCCAGATGCTGCCTGTCCTGCTGAGTTAATCCAGCTTTTTTGTGTCTATCTTCAGTTTAAACCAGCATCTGCAGTTTTTTTTTCTCAACATTTGAACTATTGTATTAATTTTTGTCACCTTGCTATAGGAAAGCTGTTTTTAAGCTGGAAAAGAGTACAGAGATGATTTACGAGGCTGCTGCTAGGTCTTGAGCATCTGAGCTATCAGAAGAAGCTGGGCAAGTCAGGATTTTATTTCTTGAAGCACAGGAGGCTGAGGGATGATCTTAAGGAGATGTATAAAGTCATGATGGGAATTGATCGGGTGAATGCAGTCTTTTACCCAGAGTGGGAGAATCAAAAACCTGAGGGCATGGGTTTAAGATGAGGAGAAAGATTTAATAGGAACCTGAGGGCCAACTTTTTCCACACAGGAGGTGGTGGGTATATGGAATGAGCTGCCAGAAGGGCTAATTGAGGCAGATACTTTGTTAAAGTTAAAACATTTCGAACTTAAAAGATGGGTACATGTATAGGAAAGCTTTAAAGGGATGTGGACCAAATGCAAGGAGGTGGGAGTCGTGCAGAAGTGGTATTTCGGTTGGCAAAGGCAAGTTGGGCCAAAGGGCCTGTTTCCATGCTCTGTGACTGACTCGATGCTGGAAATCTGATATTAAAAATAAAATGCTAGGAATATATTAGGCATCATCTGTGGGGAGAAAGCATATTAAGATCAATAGCCCTTTTGTTTCATGTTCCAATATTATTAAAAATATTCATTCAAGGGATGTGAAATTTGATTCCTAATTGCTTTGAGAGAAGGTGCTGGTGATCTACTGCCTGAACCACTGCAGGTGTGGGTATATCCATACATTTGTTCCAGATTTGTTCTGGAACAAATTCTGAGTTCCAGAATTTGACCCAGCAAGGAATGGCGATATATTTTCAAGTTAGGGTGGTGTGTGGCTTGGAGGGCAATTTCCAGGTGGTGGTGGTATGCCCATACTTTTGCTACCCTTGCCTTCTACCTGCTAGACGTCAAGGGTTTGGAGGATTTTGTCCAAGGGATCTTGGCACGTTGCTGTAGTGCATTCTGTAGGTGGTACAAACTGCAGCTACTGTGCTTTGATGGTGGAGTGAGTGAATATTTGTGGCTGGGGTGCCCATCAAGTGAACTGCTATGTCCCATATGGTGTTGTGCTTTTTGACAGCCCTTCATAATGAATTTCCCTAAATGTTAACATTAATAATAGAAGGAAGGCAACCTGTGAAAATAGATGTTTTAGCATGAGTAACTTTTTTATTGTACTCCACAACACAATTCCAACCATTGGGATGATTGTATTCCTTGAATTCTTTGCCTCTTCTGTTTTGACCTTAAACTCCAACGCTGGAGCAAACAACTTCAGTGGTAGCCGGAGGAACATCATCTTTCAATTAGGCATTTTATAGGTTTCCGGACTCTAGTTTGAATCCAACAATGTTGGATCAGAATCTCTGCTTTTTTTTAGGGATAGCATTTTCAAGTATTGTCATTTTCAGTTCCTTTCAGACCTAAAATCTGCTGTTTTTATTTTTGAATTTCGTAAAGTGATTTCTAGAGCAGCATGTGAGTTAATCTGCATTTTGATTATTCTTTCCACCTTGATAAAATCATAAGTAGGAGGAACAGGTGTTGAACGTTTCTCTTTCCATCTCACCCCCCCCCCCCCCCCCCACCCCCAAACCTTCTCCACCATTTGTTAAGAGCATAGATAATCCAACTTCCTCGTCTACCTTCACACCTTATCTCCATAATCCCAATTCCCTTCTAATTTAAACATCCATCTCTTGTAGCATTGAATATATTCAAGGATTTGGTTTCAAACTCACTGGGGCAATGAATTCCAAAATCTTGCCACTGTTTGAGAGATTAAATTCTTCCTCATCAGTTGTGAATGGATGCTGCCTTCTTCTGAAACTATGCCTTCAGGTCCTCGATTCTTCTGGTGTTCACCCTGCCAAGACCAAACTCCAACCAGTGCAGATCAACATTCCAACTTCCATACCAGGTCATTCTCATGAATCTTCTTTGAACTGAGATATTGTGCCTCTTATTAAATTACGGATACTGAGAACTGTTAATCAAGCAGCTGAGAAATCTTAACTTTTCAGGGCAAAGACCTCTCATATGAACTGAGAAAGAAAACAATTTAGTCTAGAGACAAGACAAGAGACATTTATTGTCACATGTACCAATTGGTACAGTGAAATTTGTGGCAGAGAAGGCATTGGAGGGTAATAGGAGCAGCCAAAGGAAAGTCTGTGATAGGGTAAAATGATGTCATCATTGAGTAGAGTTAAGCTTCCTTGTGTAATGTCATTTTGAAGAGCCCCTATCCTGCACCAATTACCACCCCTCCGTTTCCAATTACCTACTATTCTAATTCACCACCACATTCCCTCTGACCTTCACACGTATGGCTTTTGCACTTACAACCTGGCCCACAGTAACCTCACTATGTTCTGGGGCATGTTACATCCTGCAAGACCCAACATTGAATTATTTTACTAACTTATTCTGTTTGTATCAGAACCAGCTGCTTGTACTTGCCTTTCCCCTCTGCCTCCATTTATATATTCTGGACTGCTCAGCATGTCCCAGTAGACCACATGATACAACATTAGTAATCATTACTTGGACAAAGTTACTTAATTGTCCATTCAGTGGTTATATAATTTCACCCTATTACACACTTTCTCCTCCCTCTCCTGCCCAGTTAATTAGACCAGATTGCTTTCTCTTTTCAGTTCTGATGAAGGGTCCTCAACCTGACATGCTAACGAGTTACTCTTTCCACAGATGTTGCTTGTCTGTCTGATTTCTTCCAGCATTTTGTTTTAGTTGGCCTAGAAATAAAATAACAGGTTTGGGCTTCCTGATCATTTGCTGTGTGTTCTATGTATCTTTGTTTTATGTGCAAGAATCTCCAAATCCCTTTGTGCTGTAACTTGCTACAGCTTTTATCCATTTAAATAATTTGTTTCCATGATAAATAATGCCCCTGTCCCTCTTAGGAAACCTGAATGGCAACCTCTGGAGACTTTGCGCCACACCCAAAGTTTCCGTGAGGTTCCCAGAGGTTTTTGTCAGTCTCCCTGCCTACTTCCACTACCTGCAACCTCCGACAACCACCTGCAACCTCCGGGAACCGCATGGAAACCTTGGGTGGGGCGCAAAGTCTCCAGAGGTTTCCGTTCAGGTTTCCTAAGTGGGACAGGGGCATAACTTTACATTTTCCCATATTATACCCCATTTACTTTTTATTTATTTTTTATTTTTTATTTTTTGCACATTCATTTAACCTATAAACCTCTCTGTGAACTACGTCTTGCACAGCTTGCTTTTCCTCTACTTTTTTATCATCTACAAATTTAGCTTCACATTTATTTTCTGCCTCTAAATCATGAACATGTTGTGTGCAACTGCAGACTTCGATTCAATCCCTGCAACACTTCAACGGTTGCAGATTGCCAATGTGAAAATAAGCTCCTTATATCTACTAAAGATAGACACGAGAAGCTAGAGTAACTCAGCAGGTCAGGCAGCATCTCTGGAGAGAAGCAATGGGTGATGTTTCGGGTTGAGACCTTTCTTCAGACTGATGAAAAGTTTGGTTTTAGAAGACTAGCTCAAGATTGGAGGAGGCTTGTTAATTTTTTCAGCCATACAATGCTCTATCTGTGCATGGACGTGTGTTCAATTATGGGACCACACCCTAAGAAATGTATGTTGATCTTCTAGAGAATACAGCGTGATTATACTGGAATGCTAATTGGAAAACTGAGAATACAGTTTTTTCTCTCTTTACACATATTGCCTGGCCTCTATTTATAGCATTTTCTGATTTTAAAACCTGGATATTACATAGATTCCAAAGATTAAATTATGAGAACACAAAGTGTTGCTTTTGTTTAATTTAAAAGGTGATTAGAAATGGTCACCAATAGGAAAGAGATTCAAAGTACTGTTGGTTGAGGAATCTAGATACATGGACCACAGTTTAAAAATAACCGGCCTGGGAACAGGGAAGAAAATGTCCTTGAATCTGGAGGTATGCATTTTCAAACGTCTGTACCTCTCGCCTATTTGGAGAGGGGGGAAGAAGGAGAGACTAGGATGAAATTGGTCTTTGATTATGCTGATGGCCTTGTCAAGGCAGCATAAAGTGTAGATTCTGTCAATGGAAGGGGGGTTAGTTTGTGGGATGGAATGGGCTGCATCCACAACTCTCTGCAGTTTCTTGCAGTCTTGGATGGAGTTGTTCCCAAACCATGATGTGATGCTTCCTGATAATGCTTCCTGTGGAAGTTGGGGACATGCTGAACTTCCTAAGTCTTCTACAGAAGTAGAGGCCTTGTGCTTTCTTGGCTATTCCTTCATCATGGCTGGTTCAGAGCAATTTACTGGTGATATTTATTTCTCAGAACTTGAAGCTATTAACTATCTCTACTGCGGTGCCACCATGTACACTATGGGATGTGTACTGCTTTGCTTCCTGAAGTCTATCACAATCACCTTTTGATTTGCTGACATAGAGAGAGAGAGAGAGAGAGAGGTGGTTGTCTTGGCACCAGGCTATAAGGTTCTCAATCTCCTTCGTCATTATTTGATATCTGGCTCAATACAATAGTGTTGTGTGCAATTTGTAAATTGAGTTGGATTGGTGTTTGGCTGCACAGTCATGTGCATTTCAGGAGTATAGAAGGAGGATCGGAATGCATCCCTGCAGGCACCATTGTTGAGGATTATCTTCGAGGATGATTTACCACCTATCCTGGCTGAGATGGTCAGGAAGCCAAGGATCCTGTTAGCTAGGGGAAGATGACAATAAGGCACACAAAGTAAAATTTAATCAGGAGTACAGTCGAACTAGTCAGAAATCTTGCATAGGGCAGTGATGGAGAGAAATCAAGGGTTACTTGAAGTTCGAGAAATCAATATTCATACCACTGGGTTGTCAGCTGCCAAAGCAAAATGAAGTGCTGTTCCTCCAGTTTGCATTGGTCCTCACTCTGATAGTGGAGGAGGCCCTGGAGACAAAGTTCCCTGATCTTTCAGGTGAGGCAGAGGTTTAGTTGTACCTCATCTGCAGTTCTAGGTGTGAACTCCTATATCTCGACGAAACCAAGTGCAGGCTCAGCAATAGTTTTGCTGAACACATCTGTTCAGTCTGCTTAGACCTACAAGATCCCCTGGTTGCTAAACACTTTAACTCTCCCTCCCATTCACACACTGACCTCTCTGCATTGGGTCTCCTCCACTGCCAGTGAGGTCCAGCACAAATTGGAGGAACAGCACCTTGTATTTCGCTTGGGCAGCTTACAACCCAGTGGTTTGAATATTGACTTCTCTAACTTCAGGTAACCCTTGCTTTCCCTCTCTTGCCATCCCTCACTCATTCTAGTTATATAACATATAACAATTACAGCACGGAAACAAGCCATCTCGACCCCTCTAGTCCGTGCCGAACACATAGTCTCCCCTAGTCCCATATACCTGCGCTCAGACCATAACCCTCCATTCCTTTCCCATCCATTCCTTTCTCCAACTAGTTTGGCTGTCCTCCTGATTAAATTTTACTTTCTATGCCTCATTGTCACCTTCCCCTAGCTAACAATGATCTATTCTACATTCTCCTTCAACTTCGTCCCCTTTGATCTCTCATCTCTCTTACCCATCCATATCTTGTTTCCCTCATCCCTGACTCTGTCTAAAAAAGGGTCTTGACCCAAAACGTCACCAATTCCTTCTACCCGGAGATGCTGCCTGTCCCACTGAGGTACTCCAACATTTTGTTTATCTTCGAGATCTACTCTCTGCCTGGATCAACTGGGGATGCAATCTCACTGGCTCTCCAATAAAAATGCATGTCAGGTTGTTGATCAATGGCATTCAACCCCATCTCTCCAAATTTATTTCAAGCTCAGGCAACTATGTCTCTGCTCTTCCCTATGCAACTGGATCCTTGACTTCCTCATCAACAATGCGGACGACAGATGGCACAATGGGCTAAGTGTTCGGCTGGCAACCTGAAGGTGGCCGGTTCGAATCCTGCTTGGAGTGTGTACTGTCGTTGTGTCCTTGGGCAAGACACTTCACCTACCTTTGCCTGGGACTAGAGACGGAAATTAGCTACTGATTGGCTACAATCTCGCATATTTACATGCAAATGTTCATTAATATGCACTGTCCCTATAAACAAACAAAAAAACAGACTGCAATCAATGCCAATTGGTAAGAACACTCCTCACTGTAACCATCAGCACAGAAGTACCACGGGGTCCAGCACATTGATTCAATCATAAAGCCCATTAATGCCTCTACTTCCATAGAAGATTGAGCAGGTTTGGAATTTCTACTGTAGAGAGCATATTGACTGGATGCATCACGGTCTGTTGCTGCAACTCTTAACACCCAGGAATGATGGAGATTACAAAAAGTGGTGGACACCATCCAGTCCACCCTAGGTACTGATCTCCTCATCGAAAGGACCTATAGGAGGTGCTACCTCAAAGGCAGTCAACATCAAAGAGCCACACCATACTAGCCATGCTCTCATTTCACTCCTACTTTGGGTAAGAAGGAATAAGAGTCTGTAAACTCTGACCACGAATAGCTTTTTCCCAACAAATATCAGGCTCTTGAACACTAAAACACAAACTGAATCATGAACCATAGTTGCTATAGACTGTCTTTGCTGTTTGGGTTTTTTTTTTTACATTAGTAATGTTTAAGTTTTCTTTATTAGTGTTATCTAAACCTGTTATGTCACTGTAAATAAGACTTTATTGTTCCATTTTCAGCAAATATGGGCCATTCTTTGGAAAGTGAACCAAAATGTCACCCACGTTACCAAATGGCATCACATAATGTAATACATTAAAAAATGATTAAGAGATTAATCTTATTCATTGCTATTTTCCTACCTACAGAACTATAATGAATGTCTGCTAAAGGTATGAACATTCTAGCTTTTTAAAATTCACAAGAGTTTGTAAGATAAAACTGAGTTATGAAAAAATGCTTCCCTGTCAGGTCACACACATGACCTCATATTTGACCTCTGACCCGAAACGAACATTGTCAGCATAACATAAATATTTCACTTGATAAACTTTAAAAACATATGAATCATACGCAGTACAAACCAATATACCTGTAAAGCTTTCAGAATTAGAGGTGTATTCCACAATTTTTCCATATTTTTGGTCACACACGTGACAAAGAATGGGCCATATGATAATTAAACATTCTTGACTCTTGCGTTCTACATTTAATACCTTCATCCACTGGCCTTAAAGTGATTTGGTACGTTTTTGACTGCAACATCAGATAGGGTTCAATCTCCGATCTAGAGTTAAATTACTAAACTAACACTGACCAGAGTTCAGCCATGGAATTTGAATTGGGGAATTTTAAAGCAAATGAGTAAGTAATATTGATGACCACAAAACCACCAGCCTGTCATTAAGAAAAAAACATCTCTGGGAGAGAAAAATTGCCATCCTTATCTAGTCTGACCTACATATGACTCAGGACTCGCTGGTGTGGTTCACTCTTAAAAGGCACGGCATGTGGTTGATTCATCCTCTCTCCAGAATGACTCGCCCCTGCTTATAACGTGAAATTGCACCAATTTATCCAGATTGCTGTGCACCATTACACCTAGTCCATGTCTTGCCTTTCCTCTGCCATAGTGTCTCCGTGCTTGGTACTTCAGCGTTGCTGAGGTCGTCTGCGGCCTGAAAAATTAAAAGGCCACCCTACTGAGAGTGAAGATTGGAGGAAAGATTATTGATGACTGAGTTTCTGATCGAAGGCACATCCTGAGAATGTAATTTTAACTTTTGCAAATATCCTTGATTTCATTCAGGTCTTAAACTGGACTCGTGCCAGCTGAAAATTCTGGAATAGATGGAAGTTCTGCAGAGATATTAAAACAAGCAGAGAAGTATTGCAGGAACACATCTTCTGAGAGGAGTGGAGTTTAACAGGGGATCATTGTATGTTCTAGCAGCAGTTGCTGCAAGGGTCCTACTTTGCGAAGGGTGGTATGCTGTTTGTGGAATCTTACTGTGCATGAAACTAACTGTTGCATGCCCTACCGTGCAATGGTTAGTTATTTTATTTCAAAAATAAACTTTTCAGAACAAAATAATATATAAAGCAAAAAATATTTTTCTAATCTCTTCATACATTCTGGGTGTCTATAAATGAATAGTGTCATATTCAGTGGTGTTTGCACCTGTCCTTTTGGGAAATACCCTTACCATTCATGTGATAACCCTTTCCTTGTTTGAGGAGTGTCCCCAGCCCCTCAATGTCCAGCAGCAGATGGACCCTAGATAGCGATCATTCCCACACAGCATTTGCACTTTTAATTTCAAGTTTCCGTGTACCTTGTGTGTTGTGACTGTTGGCAGACCAATTTCCCTCCAGGGATGAATAAAGTTTTATCGTATCGTACCAAGCTTCAGTGAACCTCTCGGCATGTACTGCAGTCTGCAATGGGCTTATTATGCTGGGAGTGGAACAACATTCGGGTCGACCAAAGAGTGTTTGGTCATTTAGTTGATGTCCTGGAGTTTCAAAGGGAGTTAGGAGGGTGACATTTCAGCGATGCATGGTTGGTGCCTGGCTCTTGGTTTACAAAGATACTAAATTCAGTAAAGCTGTCTGTCAGGATGAGTCAATTTGGGGGAATTGCTGATGTGTGCGCTAACAATAGTAATGAATGCTGAACAGTTTACCTTTGGGGGAAACTGTCAACTGTGCAAGGTCTCTCCATTGTGTTCCTGTCCCAGTTCAGCATTTCTTGGTGATGTGCCCTCTCAATTTTGATATTGCCCTTATGAATTATTTTTGCCCTTTATATTGTGAAAATAACACAGAGGAATTAAACTGAAAGTCTGAGACATTCAACATATTGACTGCTGCCAAAGTCTACTTCAGAAAAATAGTGGCTTTGGCCCATCTACATGATGAAAAATGTCACACAAGGTCATATCACTCTACAGGATCTTGCCAATTTGGATTGGGATAGTTTGTGGTCGGCACCTTTGTCAGAGGCCAGTGAAGGTGATGAGTGTAGACAACTCGCTACTGGTATTAAGAGTTGCCCGTAAAACTTCCTTTTGTAATTTGAGCAAATGATTCCGCTTGTTTTATTTGTGCCTCATCCAAACCAACTTTTCTTTTTCTTGTCCGGTTTCCAGTCTCTCCCACTATATACTATTGTCACTTTATCATTCTATTCTATTGGGAGGTTTCACGGCAGTCGGGTCATGACCCATGACCTGTACTGTTGCTACGCTACTCCAAATGGATTGCACGCGATGTACTGCAGGTAGGCACGCCATTGTTTCCAACATAGCGGGCCCGTTAAAACCCGCTGAAATTGTCAATTTTTGCGCTGCAAATAATTATGGAAATCGGGATAAGCGTGTGAGACATTTAGCCTACTTCAGAATTCCAAAAGTGAGGAGAAATGACGGTAGATAGAAGTGAGAGCTGAAGGGACAACAACAGACAGAGTGCTTAGTGAACATTGGCCATTTGCTCACTGCATTTCATCAACAGGCATTATTTGTGTTTTTTCTTGATTTCTTTGGCATCTAAAAAGTTTCAGAAATGATAAATCTGGCTGTAAATTTTTTTAAATCGCCCATGGTTCTCAATTGGGTTTTTACATACAAAATGAAAACGCACCTGAAGAAAAATTTACAGTCAGATTGATCACTTCTGAGACTTTTTAGATACCAAAGGAATCAAGAAAAAACACAAATAATGCCTGTTGATGAAATGCAGTGAGCAAACGTGATAATTCCCAATATTTTCAATTACGATATCTGCACAGCCAATGTTTACCAAGCACTTTAGCTGCTGTTGTCCCTTCAGCTCTCGCTTCTCTTTACCTTAATTTCACTTCACGTTTGGAATTCTAAAGTTGGGTACGTGTCTCTCACACTTACCCCGACTTCCACAATTTTGTTTCAGCGTAAAAATTCAACATTTTGGCGGTTTTTAACAGGTAGGAAAGTACGCGTTTCTAACATTAATAACATATACCGGAAGTGACGGATGTCCTCCAGATGGATTGAGCGGCTCCGTGCGTCAAGCCCTCTGATCCAGTGACCTTACGTGCAACCCCCCTATAATAGATGTACCTTTATTCCATTACTTTTTTTCTCTCCATCTTGAAATGTGTTCACTTATCTCTTTCTCCGGTTCTGATGACAAATCGTCATCATAAAATATTAGCTGCACACATCTGCCTTTTTTGGGCATTTCCATTTCCTTTTAATTTCAGACTGTTTTGCTTTGAACTTTGTTTTGATCTCCCTGGCAACAAAACCCAAACATACACTTGAGAAACTGCACTTAATACTTCAACTAGACACTTCTAGATTCAACTTCTGTGGTCAACAATTTCTGATGATTATTCTGTCATTTTCTCGTCCCATCGTTTGCTATTTTACATTTCAAGGCCACCCTCTTTGCTTGTTTCTTTGAACCCCTTCTGCCTCAGATCTTGTGCCGGATTTGACATTTGGCTCTTCCCCAATCCCACCCTCAATACATCTAACCTCCATCGAGGGTTCATCAGTGTGAAATGCCATGTCCACAAGTATTACCTGGATGGTCTCCTTGTGACTTTTTCTGCTTTTAATACAGATTTTCTGCATAAGCAATGTCTGACACTGCTAAGATCTGGGTTACAAAATTGTAGCTGTTTTTGACTCTAAGCTGAGGTTTTTATTCCCAGCATATATACAGCACACTAGCAATACAGGCAATTGACTCTCTCAGTTAAAGACCATGGGCAGCTGGCTACAACTTGAAAGAAAACATTTAGTGTTAAATGAAAAAGATGTCAAAGGAAAAAAAAACAAATTCCAAGTTACTGTTCTCTCGCCTTTCCTAAAGCTTGCGACTGGGTGTATTCCGGCAGGTTTGGCTAATTTGCCCTCCACTGGAAGTAATTGCTTGGTATTCACCTAATACTTATAGCACACAATGACCCGTGTTGAAATAAATACAAAAAATATCTGCTGATCAGATGGGATCTATGAGGGAGCAACACAGTTAATGTTTCTGGTTGAATGCCTTCAATGGGTTAAATTTGAGTTCTGATGAAAAAAGGTATTTGACCTGAAATGTTAGCTTTGTTTTTCTCCCATACCCGAGTTGTAGAATGTTTCCAGCTTTTTCTGTTTTCAGATTTCCAACATCTACAGTTCTTGTGATTTGTAACCGCTTGTGTTCATAAGTTTATTGAATGGGACTTGGTGGATACCTAACATGATAATACTTCATTTAAAGTAAACTTGAACACTTTGGGAGTTGTGTAAATTATTTTGAAACGGCTGAATAAATATTGGCCTGTTTTATCCAATGTGTTTTAACTAATGTCAAAGTTTGTTTCTTAAAAAACAGATAGCGACAAAAACTGTTAAAGGTAAACCATGGTAATCTTTAATTGATTCGTCAGACGGGAGTGGCAAAGATCTACAATAAGCAAAAACGTTGCTCAGTGCTTCTCGGGCTCCACTCACAGAACAAAGTAAAGTTAGCACAATTATACATTTTTCTTATGTAAAACACTCCCACCAAGTCTGAATATGGCATGACTGAAAGATTCTGTAGCCTCTCAGAATATCGGAAAAATGGGTCCAAATCAAGCTCATCCAATAACAAGTTATTACTTATCTCTGGTGCGTCAGCTATTCTTATTCAATCTTGGCTTTTTTATGGCCTTGAAAGAAGCACATGTTATTACTGCAGGATTCCATCTTAATTTCTTTATTAAAAAGACAACCTGTCCTCCATATTGTGTTCCATATAATTTACAAAGTCATTCAGACTTGGCACCGAGCCATTCTTTTGTTCTACTAGTTCCTGCTTTTGTAGAAGAACGACTCCATTTTAGATTTGACTATTAGATTTGACTATTAGCTCTTTCACTAGGACTGGATTGGATAAGACTTGCTCTTCTTACGCAGTGGAGGATGCAAGGGTATCTGCTGAAGGCATTTGATAGCATGAAGGGTAGACAGAGCAGATGGAAACTATGCCCCAATTGAATAAAAAACTAGTTGCAATAGAATGAAAATGTTGGCAAAAGAATCAATGCAAACATGCAAATCTTTTAATGCAGTCTTTGGTTAGAGTCTGAAATGCATTACCAGGATTAGTAGAATAAATAAGTATAGCTGCATTATTCTATAGGAGCCTGGATAATAAATATCTAAAAGGAAAGAGGTTGCAGACTTTGTGGAGTGGGCAGGGCAGTAGGTATATCTGGAATGCCTCTTCCTTGGAGCCAGTTAGGTCAGACAAAGTGGTTAACCTATAGGTTTAACCTTTTTTGGTTCTTGTCACTTCTGAATAAGTTTTTTAAAGTTTCCTATATCATTTTCACTGCGGTGCTGCACAACATAATCTACAATATTTAGTTATAAAGTGAGAATTGCTGATTACTATGCTAATTTAGACTAAACTGGGGGAAACCCCCCCACCATTTTATGAGCAGTAGGATGCTGGATAATGTGCTTATACATACTGCAACTGCAGTCACTAAAGTGATGAACTGCATGCTCATGATAATCGGGGAATGAAAGGCTGATGCTTTTGTTTCGGCAAAGTTGTTTGTCCCGATCTTCCAGATGTTGGTGTTAAAGTTACACATGCTCATTCACACCTACCATTGTATTGTCTAAGATGTCTGTTGTGGTTCTCTAATACAAGATTGATGGAACAATTGAAGGAAGACACAAAATGCTGGAGTAACTCGGTAGGACAGGCAGCATCTCTGGAGAGAAGGAATGGGTGACGTTTCTGGTCAAGATCCTTCTTACTCCAGCATTTTGTGTTTATCTTCGGTTTAAACCAGCATCTGCAGTTCCTTCCGACACATCCTGAACAATTGATAAAATGGCTCTATATGTTTTCTGTAGAAAATGGCAGGACACTGGGGCATCCCCCATGTTCCCTAGAAATTATTTGGAGAACTGTATGCTAAAATAGAATTGACATTGAGGAATTCAAGCTGTCAAGTTACATCATACTTGGCAAGTGACAAGAGGCTTCAAGACTGGAGGATAAAAATAATATAAACTCTGAATTATGTGAAGAGGTTTGGCTGTTGGAAATATCTTTCAATAATTTCCAACATTTTAATCCGTTATTGTTTTTGTTATCCTCACTGTCAAGTTGAGAACAAGTGGGATGGGAATTCATTGAATGTGACAGTGTAATAAAATATCCATAGACATCAACTTTGCCAACTTCCACCCTGCCCTCAAATTCACTTGGACTTGGATCTCTGACACCTCTCCCATTTTTCGATCTCTCGGTCTCCATCACAGGGGTCAGACTATCGACTGTTATCATGACTATACAGCTTCCTACTCTATCTCTTGCAGGGACATAATCCCCTCATCTTAATTCCTCTGGCTCCACTGCATTTGCTCCCAAGATGAGGCTTTCCACTCTAGGATACCTAAGATGTCTTATTTCTTCAGTAAGCATGGTTTCCCCCCTGCTGTTGTGATGGGCCCATCACCTGTGTCTCCTCCGAGTCCTGCAGTTCTGCTTTCATTCCTCCTCCTCACCCACCCCCTCCCCAGATACTTTCAACTTTAACCACACAAGGTGTAATACCTGTCCCTTGCCTTTACCCAGGGGCCCCAGCAGCTCTTCCATATGAAACAGAAGTTCATATGTATCTTCTCTAGTTTCATCTACTGCATTCAGTGCTCCTTATGTGGCCTCCTTCACATCAGCGTGTCCAAGCATAGACTAGGCGACTGTTTCACGGGATATTTGCGCTTGGTCTGCCAAGGTTTGCTGGGTCACGTGGTTGCTAACCATTTTAACTCCCCTTCCCATTTCCATACCAACCTTTCTGTCCTGGGCCTCCTACATGCCACATGGAAACTGGAGGAACAGCATTTCATATTGCACTTGGGTAGCTTGCAACTCAACGGTATGATCTTTGAATTCTCCAATTTAAAATAATACCCTTTTTCCAATATTTTGGATCGGGGATTTCTCTGGAACCTTATTCGTCTTTTGTCCAAACTTAGATTAGTTGTGATCAGCAAGGGTCCAAGATCCTCTCTGTGTTTGCAGCAGGCAGGGTCTAAAGAGGAGTCCCAACCCAAAACTTCATCTGTCCATTTCCCACCACAGATGATGCTTGGCCTGCTGAGTTCCTCCAGCGATTTGTTTCTTCATCAAGATTCCAGCAACTGCAGTCCATTGTCTCTAGAATATTGTTTAAATGGAGAAAGGTTACAAATTGCTATGGAGCAGAGGCATCTGTGTTTCTGTACACAAAACAAGGTGAGCAAGCAGATACATCATGTAAAAGGAAAACGGATAGAATGTAAGCCTTTTATTAAAATGGGATAGAATTGTAATAACGGAAGTTGCTGAGTAGTCGAAAGGACACCTATGGAGAGAGAGAAAGAGTTTAGGGTTACCCTTTTAAGTTGATCAGCTTTCATCAGAACTAAGGATAGTTAGAAAATAGAAATCTTAGTTTGTTGAGAATGGGATGGGAGCAAACAAGGGAATGTCTGTGATAGGATAGCTGTGATCAGCTGCAGCTGGTTCAGAATGCTGCTGCTCGAGTCCTCTCTAAGACCAAGAAAGTGGATCGCATCACTCCAGTTTTGAGGTCTTTGCACTAGCTTCCACTCTGTCAAAGAATTTATTTCAAAATATTACTGTTGATTTATAAAGCACTGAATGGTCTCCGGGTCAAAATACATTCCTGATCTTCTGCTACATTATGAACCATCCAGACCTCGGAGGTCATCTGGGACAGGTCTGCTTTCTGTCCCCAGAGTTGGAACTAAACATGGAGAAGCAGCGTTTAGTTTTTATGCACCACATACATGGAACAAACTTCCAGAAAAGTGCAGGTCCGCTCCAACTCTCAGTCTTTTAAAGACGTTTCTGTTGGACACTGCTTTTAATTAAATTAAATAATTATTCATTTCTCACATTGCACTGTAACCTTTATTCTGGTATTTTATACTTGTCTTATTCTATTTTAGCTTGTTTTTATTTTCTATTCTTTTTAATGACTGTTTTTAATTGCTTTTGATTGCTTTTTAATGCTTTGTAAAGCACTTTGAATTGGCTTGTTGCTGAAATGTGCTATATAAATAAACTTGCTTGGTTGCTAGAGCGATAATGATACAACGTGCTAGTGCCGGTTGGAAGGATGATGGCGCCTTGCTCATCATCATTATGGATATGTCTGGTCAAGATTAGATAGGCGATGAATAAGAGCAAGGCTAGAGCGAAAGAAAAGCAATGCTGGAATGTGCATACAAAACACTAGAGTAAAACAAAAATTGTAATAAAATGCCCTAAACACTCAGCAGGTCAGGCAGTATTTCAAGAGAGAAAAAGCGAAGTTGCTGAAAAGGTAGATGACCTTTTATTTGACCTGGTTTGTCTTTACAAAGACTGGCTGCTTACTTGAAATTGTTGACTTCTGTTTTGAGTTCTGAGGGCTAGTACATACTTAGTCAGAAGATCTGCTCCTTAATCAGACATTGGCCGTCTTTGGGAGTACGTAAGAGACAGGAAAAAACAGAAGTCGGTGTAACCTGGAGAATTGAAGTCACAGTGGGCACCTCTGAAGATTGAATGTATGAGGAATGAAAGAATATCCATTCCCTCACAGATGCTGACTTACCTGTTCCTCCAGCACTTTGTATTTTGCAACTGCAGTTTAATTTAAGAGATACAGCGCAGAAACAGGCCCATCGGCTCACCGAGTCCGCTCCGACCAGCGATTCCTGCATATTAATACTATCATTCATGCACTAGGGACAATTTACAATTATACCAAGCCAAATAACCTATTAACCTGTATGTCTTTGGAATGTGGGAGGAAACCAGAGAAAACCTACGCAGGTCACAGGGAGAACATACAAACTTGTACAGACAGCACCCTTAGTCGGGATCAAATCCACGTCTCTGGCACTGTAAGACAGCAACTCTACCACTGCGCTACCCATTTAGTGTTACCTTTCTCTCCCCCCCCCCCCCCCCTCAGTTTTTGTGACTGCTTATATTATTGAAATACATTTTCTGAATCGTTTGAGTCCAGATTCTTGTCAATGCATGCTCCAAAATGAATGCATCTCAGATAATTAATGGAACGGGAAATCTCAGACTTGTGCTTGTGAAACACTACTTCATGTTCTGTTAATACTGTGGCATTACCATGTTTGAATGGCCAGACACTTTCACTCCATTACAGGACCAAATCTAGAGTAAAGCCTCCTGTCTTGTGTAATCACTTTTCTCTGCAGTGTGACTGCTCTGTAAAGATTTCACTGTTCTTTGGCATGGAAAGTACTGGGGAATTTGATCAAATATTTTGGCTTTCACGCCAACATCTTGATTGTATTAGCTACAATTATGAAATATTTAATGACTCCACAGGATCCAACGACGTAAATAAATAGACAATAAGATTTGATCTTTTTCTAATGACTTCCATAAGGAACATAAACAAAAATCAAAAGATTACAGATGCCAGAAATGTGAATAAATATGTAATATGCTAGAAACCCAGGAGGATGTGGTCCTTGCACAAACGAACTTGAGACCCAGACTGGTGGATGGTGGCCTCAGGGGGAGCCCACCAAGCCGATCTCTTGTTGGTCCCCTGAAGCCGAGACTGGGAGGAAGGAGCTGTTGATGCCTGGAACAAGCACCACTCATAAGAACTGGGGAATGGTGCCTCTTGCATGCGGGCTCAGTAGATCATTTCTGTACACTTGCTAATCGACAATCAGGGGTAGGGCAATACTTTACTGGACTGTTTGTAAGAAAAATAATTTCACTGTTAGCTTTTTGCACATGTAACAATCAAAGCACCATTAAACCACACTCAGCAGGTCAGGTTTTCCATGGATGCTGGGTGACATAAGAATATTTACCTTGAAGTGTATAGTGGTATTGATTTCTCCAATTGCCTAATTGAGGACTTGATATGATTCATCTGCTTTCTCTAACAACTTAGTGATCACAATTCCAAAGCACTTAAATATTAAATGCTTAAATTGCTACGTCCATTGTATTAGCATTAGAGCTTAGATTCCAGTACATTACTCTGAGGTACCCATTTCCCACACTGGAGAGTTTATGAATACGTATTTTCTCTACAGTAACTGATTCTGCCCAAGCTTTCTCCATATCTATTGGTTTCATTGTTGTCTGTATATGATTTGATCTAGAGCAATGGGGTATAATGTGCTAAATTATTACCACCTATGTATCCAAAGGTACAGAAAAGGGTATGCTGAATGTCTCTCATTCAGCCCCTTGTTCTGATGTCTACACACATGGCAATGGGACTGAGGATAGCTCCTATGCTCTCTGCCAGTTTGCTGAAGACTGTTGTTGGCTGAATCTCGGGTGATGATGAGTTAGCTAGTGTACAGGAGAGAGAGTGATGCTACAATAATCTTTTGCTCAACATCAACAAAACCTCGCAACTGACTGTTTACTTCAGAAATGAGAAATTGGAAAACCAAATGCCAGTATTTATTGGTGGAGAGAGTTAGCAGCTTTAAATTTCTGATCATTTCCATCTTAAACTTGTCCTGGGCCCCAGCATTTAGACAGAAGCACAAAGACGGCACATCGACACCTTTACTTAGAAGTTTAATGAGATTCAATATGCCGCTGAACACTCTAACAAATCTCAGCATCGATGCCTGGTAGCACAGTTCCAATACACAGGACTGTAAGACACTGCAGAGATTGGTGGAGTTGGCCCCGTGCATCACAGGACTCCCCATTATTTACAGCATTCACTGTCTCTAAGGTGTCATCCATCATCAAGGATCCCCACCATCTGGGCTATGGCCTTTACTCTCTGCTACCTTTGGGCAGGAGGTACTGAACCTTGAGGTCCACACCATGAGGTTCAGGAGCAGCTACTTTCCTACAATCAACAAGTTCTTAACCTGTGCAATCCCAATCCTACCTTGGAGATGGAATGCTATGGACCTCTTGCACTGCCATGGACTTGTTTTCTAATTGTGTTTTGTACTTGTGCCTTGTTTATTACTCTGACTTTTTTATTCTCACTGTTTGTATAATTTGTGTGTAATTTACGTAAGAGTCTATGTGCATGTGATGCTGCTGCAAGTAAGATTTTCCTTGTACCTGCACCTCGCCCTACCTGTCAATAAATTTGAATGACTCTCATTTCCAGCCATTTATGACTGACAAGTTATACATTCTGACAGGAAAATTAGGAAAGGGTTGAATCTATTTGTTTGCAGAAATATTTGTTTGGGAAAATTCTGCAATGGTATAGAGTGAATGGTTGCGGATTCCCAATCTCTGTTAATCACAAGTTGTATTTCAGCCATAAGATTCAGTGCAAGGCAATGTCGACTTCAAAATGCACTCTTGTATTGTGTCTTAGTCAGATCTTGTGCCAATTCGCAAAGGCCAGACAAGTTTGTTAAAATGTACGATCATCCTATGCATTTGTATCTTTCACTATAAAACACAATTCTTGCCAAGTAGAAGATGCTTGCTAATAAATTATTAAATACTTTGATTACAAGACCATTTGTAAAATAAAAAATTATTTAACAGAAATGACCACTTCTGTATCTTTTGTTTTCTCTTAATGGTATGTGTGCAATGTACATCATTAATTACACTTAAGAAGTGAGCAGTGAACCACCTTCCTCATACAGGGAATGAGGGGAGGGTGGAGATATTGATTCCTGTATCTAACCTGATGGAGCAACGGTCATATTTTTTGCAATTTGGGATGATGTCTGACTTGGAGGAGAACTTAAATGGGATTCCCAAGTTATAATTTGCATACATTCTGCCTCGGAACTGAATACATTCACCTACAATATGTCCAAGTCGCTAATGTTTTATCTCAAGTGACCATTTGAAAGGCTGTTCCAATGGGGCCAGCTGATTGGTGTCTAGTGGAGGTAGGATCCTAGCCTGTGGTATTTCCCAAACCGTCTTTGTGAACTTCGGTGCGTACATCAGCATGTATTCCTGCATAGCGTACATTAAATGGAGTGGATGCTATTCCAGTAGCAAGCAATGTTTGACTCTGTGTATGGCCCAGGTCGTAGCTATTGAGCACAAGGTACTATGTTAACACAGCTGCTCAGGATGAACATCAACAAAGATCCCTGTATCCCTTTCCATACATCCCTGGCAAACAGTAGCCAATGGTATTTGCTGCCTTACAGAGCCAGTGACCTGGGTTCGTCTCCTGACCACGGGTGCTCAGCTTGTACGTCCTCCACGTGACCTGCGTGTGTTTATTCCGGGTGCTCCAATTTCCTCCCACACTCCAAAGACGTACAGATTTGTAAGCTAATTGCTTGGTATAACTACATTGTCCCCAGTGTGTGTAGGATAGTGTTGGTGTACAGAGTGATAGCTGGTCGGCACGGTCTTGGTGGGCTGAAGGGCCTGTTTCTGCACTCTATAACTAAACTAAACTAAAAACTAAACCATGGCCACAAGGGGGTGCATGACAATCTAATCTATGCCGCAGCCGTAACACACTGTGGTGGCATTGAGATACCAGCTGTACAAGAGGGATCTGACAGAGAGAGCTCTTCTCAGCCCCAGATGCTTGTTTGAGAATTCTGGTCATGAGCTATTCTACCAAATAACCTAGTGTCTGCATAGGAAACCATCTGATAGGATCCACTGCTGCATTTCTGCAGAATGTTCCATGAAGGTCATTGATGGACTTTTAGTCCAAGTTGTTTTTCTGCAGCGGGGTGGTGTGGCAGAGGCAACTGACTGAAACACTCTGCAACATTGAGGCCAGACTCATCCATCACAAACCAGGGACGGGTGGAACCTTGGCACACTGACACCTAGTGTTTACGTGACCTGACCATCACATAAGAGCTCAATGCTGTCGCACATAAAACCATCAGGATGAGGATTGCATTGAGTAAGTTTATCCCCCACCCTCCCCCATTCCCTTTTCTCTAGAGAACAGTGCACTGTGCCTTTACATCCACTATTCTTTGTTGTGCAGCTAATAGCTGTTCGACATTGCATTTGCGCAGTGAGAAAAAAGTATGGACTTCATGGCCAACGACTGTGATTGTAATACCATTGGGGGCTCGGGAAGGCACATCTGCGTTCTCCCTATCAAAGCCTGCGGAGAGCGCATTGAGCTCGTCGGGGAGTGATGCTTTGCTGTCACTGGAGCTGCCCCCCTGATTTTGCCTTGTAAAAAATGATGCCGAACATCCACTCATCCTCCCGCTTAGACCGAAAGTCCCTTTTAGCATTTGTGATGGCCTTGTCAAGGTCGTATCTGGACATATTGTATACCTCTGCCTGTGAGGATTGCATAATCCTGCCTCCTTCTCTGTGCAGGCCATCTCTCTCCCCCCCCTCCCCATCTCCCATTCCCCTGCCACCCACTTACACTGGAGGTAATTTACAGTAGCCAATTAATCTACCAACACGCCTTTGGGATGTGAGAAGAAACACACAGTCATGGAGAACATGGAAGCTCCACGCAGGGTGAGGTGTCGGGATTAAACTGAAGTCTCTAGAGCTGTGGCAGCAGTACCAACAGTTCGGCTACTGCGCCAACCCTTATGGTTTGATATAAAACATTAAAAAAACTAAATTATCAAAAAATTAAATCAAAGGTATAGGGTGTTCTTTACATTTTACAGCCAGAGAAAAAACACTTAAATGCACAAAACAACCATAGGGTTAAATGAAAAATGCAAGATAATGAATAAATAGGAAACTAATCAGCAACCACACTTTTGATCAATATTAATGTTTTACATAATTTCTTCCAGATTTTTAAAATGTTTTCCAATGCAAATCTTGACAGGGAGCCCAAGTTTTTATTCAAAGCAGAATTATTTCTTAAATAGATTCTTTATTTTACAGATAACTTAAAATTCTTGTCAACACTTTGTATTAGTTCAGAGGAGAAGGAAATTATTCAGTTCGTCACCTGCCCTGACTCTCTGAAACTTATTTAATGGCGGCTGAAGCACGTTGTAGTGCAGAGCAAGTCAGGGGGTGGTGAATCTGTGGAATTCATTGCCACAAAGGCTGTGGAGGCCAGGTCAGTGGATATTTCTTAAGGCAGAGATTGACAGGTTCTTGATTAGTACGGGTGTCAGTCATTATGGGAAGAAGGCAGGAGAATGAGGTTGAAAGGGAAATATAGATCAGCTGTGATTGAATGGTAGAGTAGACTTGATGGGCTGAATGGCCTAATTCTGCTCCTATGGCATGAACTTATGAAGTGCTGCTTTATTGGAGGTTGGGTTGTTTCAGATGAAAAGGATTTGAGATTCTTGTTTGTCATTCAGATGAACATTAAATAGTGCTTTGAAATATTTTCAGGAAAATCAGGGAAATATCCCAGGCATCTTAACTACAATATCCTTCGATCATAGGAGCCTATTAGACTTTAATTAGCTGTCACCTCTCAGACATTACACCGGTGATTGTAGCTTAAGTATTGCATTAATCTTGGAATTTGGTGATATTATGAAAGGAAGATGGAAGATGCTTTGTAATTGGATGTCCTGGTCTTTGACCATTCCGTTCTTGAACTAGAGTCCTTGTGATGATCTCAAAATTGATATGGAGAAGGAAGGACACTTGGGTTCATCCATCCATAAAATAATAAAACACATAATGTGATTATTTCCCAAACTATTGTAAGGAAATACATTTAATAACACTAGAAGACTTTAATCACTATCTGCGTGATTACAGCAGAAGAACAAACGAAGGAAATGCAGTAACTGTAAACTGCAGGCATTTTCTGATGTCTTGTGTGTTTTAAAAGAACGTTGACACAATTCTGCAGCAAAGCACTGGAGTTCTCTGAGATGTATATTACAATAATTGTGAGGTGTATATTACACTCGCTTTTATAAAGTAACAGTTTAGCTAGTTATTATCACACCAAAGGTTGTGGGCACTGAAAATGTGTAAGGTGGAATTTTGTTTATTCCGTAATAATTTTACACCTCAAAAATATCCTCATCAGCCGTTAACATCACTGGAATATTCCAAATAAATAAAAGGCAATATTTAAATCCTCATTCGTATTTTTTCTTACAATTTGACAAACTGGTTCTCTATTTTATTTTTTATTTAATACATCTGCAAAGTCCCTTCTTGGTCATTTCCATTCATGATTGTAAAGTTTGTATTTTTTCAATCTATCTTTAGTCATTTGAAGGGTTCAGGGCTGTTAACACCTCTAGTTAAAATTGATGCCTTGTGCCTCAATGAGCAAGGCTAATCTCAGTTCAAGGTCTGATAAGGGATTTGTAAAATGTTAACCAGCTCCATCTATTTTGACATTTCGGTATATTTTAATTGCTGCTTTGAAGGACCGGTTAACTACCACATTTGAAAACATTGATTGCTTTCATCTTTACCATTATAGTTTATGTATATCATCAACTATTTATCATAAGCTCATAGGTGATAGGAGTAGAATTAGGCCATTCGGCCCATCAAGTCTACGTCGCCATTCAATCATGGCTGATGTATCTCTCCCTCCTAACCCCATTCTCCTGCCTTCCCCCCATAACGTCTGACACCCTTACCAATCAAGAATCCATCTATCTCTGCCTTAAATATATCCCCACTGACTTTACCTCCACTGCCTTCTGTGGCAAAGAATTCCACATATTCACCACCCTCTGACTAAAGAAATTGCTCCTCATCTCCTTTCTAAAAGAACGTACTGTAATTCTGAGGCTATGACCTCTGATGCTAGACTTTCCCACTCGTGAAAACATCCTCTCCACATCTACTCTATCCAAGCCTTTCACTATTCTGTATGTTTCAATGAGGTCCCCCTTCATTCTTCTAAACCTCAGCGAGTATAGGCCCAGTGCCCTCAAACGCTTATCATATGTTAACCTACTAATTTCTGGGATCATTGTTGTAAACTCCTCTGGACCCTCTCCAGAGCCAGCACATCCTTCCTCAGATATGGTGCCCAAAATTGCTCACAATGTTCCAAATGCGGCCTGACCAGCGCTTTATAGAACCTCAGCATTACATCCTTCTTTTTGTATATACTCCCTCTCGAAATATTCATTTATTAATACAAGCAAAATGCATGATGACACATTTTGCTGCACTATAACCGATTTTCATATTGTCGGCTACTGATAACTCTTCAGATATAACTGCCCTCAACTGCTGTCCTTAATGTCAATTAGTGCAGTTTGTATTGGGTATCAAAATCTAAGATAGAGAGGTAATTTACTAACAGTAATTATCCTGTTCTGCCTCCTTGGCCCTTCAGTGCCTTATTCTTGTCTTCTGTATTTTAGTTTAGAGACACTACATGAGAACGGACTCTTTGATCCACCAAGTCCGCACTGACCAGCGATCCCCGCCCATTAACACAAGCCTACACACACTAGGGACAATTTACACTTATACCAAGTGTACAAACCCAAGCCAATTAACCTACAAACCTTTACGTCTTTGGAGTGTGGGAGGAAACCGAAGATCTCAGAGAAAACCCACGCAGTCACGGGGAGAACGTACAAACTCCGTATAGTCAGCGCCCGTAGTCAGGATTGAAACCAGGTCTCCGGCGCTGTAAGGCAGCAACTCTACCGCTGCGCCACTGTGCCGCCATTTATAGTCACATATTTAACATTGCAAACACAAGAGACTGCAGATCTTAAGTAAAACACAAACAGCTGGATGGGGCAAGTTTTTTTTACACAGAGGGTGATGAGTACCTGGAATGCGCTGCTGAGGATAATAGTTAAAGCAGATATGTTAGTGCATATAAAATACTTTTGGATTGGCAAATGGATATGCAGGGACTGGAGGGATATGGGTCTTCATGTCACTGACATTTTGTGCAGAAAGGCCTGTTTTTGTACTGTACAATTCCATGTTCCATGACGAACTTAGCGGGACTGGCAGCATCCATGGAGGGCAATGAACAGATAACATTTTGGGTAGGGAAGTCCGTCAATCTTCAGAGTCCGACCGAAATATCGTCTGTTCATTTCCCTCCTCAGATGCCGCCTGATCTGATGAATATCTCCAGCACCTTTTGGCGTTTTGTTTAACATTGCAGCTTTCTGCCTACTGTTGAATTGCATTTAAAGGAGGGACCACCCATTCTTCATCTGGTGATGTGAAACCAATGTGCTACTTGTGGAAATAACTAACAGCTGTGCTGTTACTGGAAAACTGGGACAGCCATATGTTCCATGGGGTTTTGCAAATGTTGACTGGTGAGTAAGGAGCAAACATCATTCCATGGCACCATTCTGATTTTCCAGTACAGGGGCCACTAGTGATCCCTTGCCAGTAATGGCTACCAAACCAAACATGCTGTTTGGAAATGTGTTTTTCCTGTCAGCTTGGCCAGGATCTCTACTTCCCATGTGGAATTCTACTCCAGAGACTTCAGGGCTAGCGGGAACATCTTGAATGCTGCAAGTTGACCCAGAAAATACTGGAAAGGTGCAGGACAAGGAGAGAGAAGGTGCAACTTTTGAATATGATTTCCCACCCCCCACCCCCCAGCACCACCCCATGAAAAGATGTTGCTAAGACAATAACAAATGCAATAGTGTGTTGTATATTTGCTCGTGTTGCTTTTTTACATGCAACAGAATACTCTGCAAAACAAACTAAAAATAACTGGGGCTTTTGTGGCACAGAAACAAAGCAGAGACTGCTCCACTGAGCCACGTGAAGAAGCACCATGCAGCTGTGCACAGTGGGAAGTACCCTCGTCTTGGGAAGTACCTTGGGGTCAACTTTGCAAGTTAGAACAAGACGGGAGAACGGGATAACTAAGTAGCTTTCCTGAAGTGGTTCTTCTGGGACTGACAGATATTTGAATCATTAAAGAATTGAAGGGTATGGGGCAAGAGTGGGTAATCCATGTCTGAGGGCAAATTAGATTAGCTTGTTGAAAGGTAGGGCAAAGGGCCGATTGGCCTTCTCCTGTTACTGTTTCTTGCATTCTTGTGTTTTGTACCCACCACAAATACCATGTATCCTACTATGTGGATCTGATGTTACTGACAAATTCTCAGTGTCGTGCTGAATATTCCTTCTCTATTTTGATCAGTCATGGGCCAGGAAATACACATGAGTCAGTGCAGAACATTAATTGTCTACAGGTAGATACAAAATCCTGGAGTAACTCGCAGCATCTCTGGAGAGAAGGAATGGGTGATGTTTCGGGTCAAGACCCTTCTTCAGACTGATGTCAGACAAGTGGGTGGTGGAGATGCTGCCTGTCCCGCTGAGTTATTGCAGTATTTTGTGTCTGTCAATTTATACCAGCATCTGCAGTGCTTTACACCACGTTAATTGTCTAGAATCATTTTGACAACTTGCTTGAAGCACTTTTTATTTTTTCAAGGTAATTTCTTGCCTTGATGGAACTGAGAATAGAGTTCCTATTCTGTGTCTTTGGTGTTGGGCGTGTGAACAAAATGGCATGCCAGTCAGTCAAATGTTGATGGTACACAAAATTGCTGGGGAAACTCAGCGGGTGCAGCAGCATCTATGGAGCGAAGGAAATAGGCGACGTTTCGGGCCGAAACCCTTCTTCAGACTGATGGGGGGTGGGGAAAGAAAGAAGGAAAAAGGGAGGAGGAGGGGGAGCCCGAGGGCGGGCGGATGGGAGGAGACAGCTAGAGGGTTAAGGAAGGGGAGGAGACAGCACGGGCTAGCCAAATTGGGAGAATTCAATGTTAATGCCATAAGGACGCAAGGACCCCAGACGGAATATGAGGTGCTGTTCCTCCAATTTCCGCTGTTGCTCACTCTGGCAATGGAGGAGACCCAGGACAGAGAGGTCGGATTGGGAATGGGAGGGGGAGTTGAAGTGCTGAGCCACCGGGAGGTCAGGTAGGTTATTGCGGACTGAGCGGAGGTGTTCGGCGAAACGATCGCCCAACCTACGCTTGGTCTCACCGATGTAAATCAGCTGACATCTAGAGCAGCGGATGCAGTAGATGAGGTTGGAGGAGATACAGGTGAACCTTTGTCGCACCTGGAACGACTGCTTGGGACCTTGAATGGAGTCGAGGGGGGAGGTGAAGGGACAGGTGTTGCATTTCTTGCGGTTGCAACGGAAAGTGCCCGGGGAGGGGGTGGTGCGGGAGGGAAGGGAAGAATTGACGAGGGAGTTGCGGAGGGAGCGGTCTTTGCGGAAGGCAGACATGGGGGGAGATGGGAAGATGTGGCGAGTGGAGGGGTCACGTTGGAGGTGGCGGAAATGGCGGAGGATTATGTGTTGTATTTGCCGGCTGGTGGGGTGAAAGGTGAGGACCAGAGGGACTCTGCCCTTGTTGCATGTGCGGGGATGGGGAGAGAGAGCAGTGTTACGGGGTATGGATGAGACCCTGGTGTGAGCCTCATCTATGGTGGCGGAGGGGAATCCCCGTTCCCTGAAGAACGAGGACATTTCCGATGCCCTGGTATGAAATGTCTCATCCTGGGAACAGATGCGGCATAGGCGGAGGAATTGGGAGTAGGGGATGGAGTCTTTACAGGGGGCAGGGTGGGAAGACATGTAGTCCAGATAGCCATGTGAGTCAGTGGGTTTGTAATGTATGTCGGTCAGGAGTCTGTCCCCTGCGATGGAGATGGTGAGGTCAAGGAATGGTAGGGAAGTGTCGGAAATCGTCCAGGTGTATTGGAGTGCCGGATGGAAGTTGGTGGTGAAGTGGATGAAGTCAGTCAGTTGTGTGTGGGTGCAGGAGGTGGCACCAAAGCAGTCGTCAATGTAGCGGAGGTAGAGGTCGGGGATGGGGCCCTGGTACGCCTCGAACAAGGATTGTTCAACGTGCCCGACAAAGAGGCAGGCGTAGCTGGGGCCCATGCGTGTGCCCATAGCTACGCCTTGTGTTTGGAGGAAATGGGAGGAGTTAAATGTAAAGTTATTGAGGGCGAGGACCAACTCCGCTAAGCGGAGGAGAGTGTCAGTGGCTGGGTATAGGTTGCTCCTCTGGTCGAGGAAGAACCGGAGGGCTCTGAGGCCATCCTGGTGGGGGATGGAGGTGTAGAGTGACCGGACATCCATGGTGAAGATGAGGGGGTGAGGGCCCAGAGAGTGGAATGCGTGGAGGCGGCGGAGAGTGTCTGAGGTGTCTAGAACATAGGTGGGGAGGGATTTGACCAAGGGGGATAGGATGGAGTCAAGGTATGTGAAGATGAGTTCGGTGGGGCACGAACACGCAGAGACAATGGGTCTGCCGGGAGAGCCGGGTTTGTGGATTTTGGGGAGAAGGTAAAAACGGGCCGTGCGGGGCTGGGGAACGATGAGTTTGGAGGCTTGGTCAGGTAGGGCGTGGGAATTGATGAAGTCGGTGATGGTGCTAGAAATGGTGGCCTGGTGCTCGTCAGTGGGGTCATGGTCCAAGGGTAAGTAGGAGGAGGTGTCCGAGAGTTGGCGCGTGGCCTCAGCTTTGTAGAGATCGGCGCGCCAGACTACCACGGCACCTCCCTTGTCGGCTGGTTTGATGACCCAGTCTGGGTTTTTGCGGAGTGATTCGATGGCAGTGCGTTCAGAGGGGGAAAGATTGGAGTGAGACAGGGGAGGGGAGTGCGGTTGCAGAGGGAATGGTCCCTGTGGAAAGCGGAAAGAGGTGGAGATGGGAAGATGTGACTAGTGATGGGATCCTGTTGGAGGTAGTGGAAATGTTGGAGGTTTGTGTGATGGCTGATAGGGTGAACGGTGAGGACTAGGTGGACCCAGCCCCGATGTTGTGACTTGGGGGAGGGGGAGAATGAGTAGAGCTACATGTGAGGGCATCATCCGTGATAGAATATGGGAACCCCCGTTCCCTAAAGAATGAGGCGTTGTTCCTTGGGGATGGTATTGTTTCATCTGAAGTTGAGGAGGTATTATTTGATAACTCAAGTTTGAAGACAGGTGTTAAACAAAGCCATTGAATTGGCGAAACAGTTCTCTCAATCCTTCTCTCTGCACTGCTGAACTTTATCTCCAAACTTCCCACAGGAATGGAATTGGTCTTCAGAACCAATGAGAAACTGATGAACACCCTGTGGAACAATGTCACCTAAATCTCAGTACTGAAGCTATAGAACTATATTAGTGCTATCTTAGTGGCTGAGCCCTAAGTCATTGTTGACTTGTTAACTGAGGCATTTGGGAGGGAAAATGGACTTTGCACTCAACATCCACAAGATAAAAGTTTGCAAACCTGTCTCCCTGCTGCACAACAGCGCCCTCTGTCAATAATGGTTGATAATACGACCCTGGAAAACATGGACCTGTTTCTCTGGAGCCATCCATTGACGAAGGCACATATCGATGGTGACATTTATTGTTGTCTTCAGCACAACATTCTCATCTTTGAATTCTTGGGAATTCCTATTCCATGACTTCTCAAAGTGGAGAAGAAGCCTTTGTGATGCACGAGGAGCAGAAAGGAACCCTACATAAGGGGCAGAAGGTGTGCACCACCCCACCAACCGGCTCGACTGCCTGTCCCCTCAGGCAACATCTTCCCAATCAGTGGAAGGGGTTGGACTTGCCCGTCAGTCTGGTGGGTCCTGAGATGGCTGTTAAGTTTACAGTCATTGCAAATTATCTTCAATCCCAAGGGAATCCTGAGGAGAAGAAAATGATAACATGTAAGTAGGAAGTTAAACGTGCATCACCGTTCGCCAAAGGATGTCTTTAATTCCTATGGAAGCTTCTAATTTCCAACATGCATCAATGGGAAGTGTGCAGTGTGTATTGGATGTTACACATTCACTAACAACAGAGTAAAGGAAATTGTATCCAGAACCACAAAGATAAAAAAAAAAGAACTTGAAGCAGAATTTGAAGTAGGCATCCACAAAACATCTGAAGATAATTTGAAGAAATTGTCTCTGTGGCTGCGTGCCTGCTGGAAATGTCAGTTCAAAGCCCTCGGGGACTCGTGTCCAGATCGTTCTCCTCTTCAGTGTAATTTGGTCCAAGAATCTTGCAACTTTGCTGACACTAGTTCATACCAACTAAATCAAAATGCCAGTGATTGTTCTGGTTTTGATCATTAATCATTGTACTGTAACACAAAATGCAAAAAAAATTAATCCTATAGCATAAACATGTTTGTATTCCTGCTCGTCGTAAGTCATCTGTTTCACTGCATCTTCTGTAAACATCTGTGTATTGTGATGTATTTAGGCTGCCTCAGCTATCTCATGTTGCTAATCGTAAAATAAGCAAGATATTTTGTAGTCATCTAATTGCTGAAAAATCCTGTATTTGACATCCTTTCAACGGCCGGTTTAATCCCAGCATTGCACATATGGCCAAGCAGTTTGGATGCGTATTTAGCTAATAACGTGGAAACTAGTGAGATGTGCTTACTAAATTAATAAAACATGATGATAGCTTGTTTTGCAGCACGTTGGCGAAGCTAGTAGAGTCGCAGCTCCGTGATCCTGATTTAATCCTGACCTCGGGTGCTGTCTGTGTGGAGTTAGCATCTCCTCCCTGACACCATGTAGGTTTTCCTCTGTATGCTCTGGTCACTCGCCATATCCCAAAGGCATGAGTTGGTAGGTTAATTAGCCAATGTGGATTGTCCCTAATGCGTAGGTGAGGGATAAAAATCTGCTGGAGTTATTGAGGATTGGGGGGCTGAGTTGAATGAAGTTTGGGGTGAATAAAATCGAGATTAATGTAGGATTAGTGTAAAAGGGTTGTTGATGATCAGTGCACTCGGTGACCCAGAGAGTCTGTTTCCATGCTGTATCACTCTCTGATTCTGTGGAAGTTTGTGCTGTGCTGTTGAATGGCTTTTTCTGTTTTGTTACTTTACTTGTTACCTTTGCCTTGAGTTTATTTGTCATTACTCTGCTACCAGCTTGGCAACTTTTGACTTGGTCTTTGGAATAGTTCATATCACCAATTGCCAGAAGGTGTCACTTGCCAGTTAGTTTCTTTCCCTTTTTCGTGACTTCTAATTGCCACCCCAGAACCTTTCATCTACAAAACGATTTATCTTTGAAATTAGAAAGATTCAAATCTAATGGCATTAGAGCATAGAAATTATTTTCTGAACAGAAGCTGAATGGGTTTGGGTATGGCTGTAGAAAACTCTGCTTTTTTGGTTTAGGTTTTCTGTCCTGTATTTTAGGATTTACCTGATGGGCATGCTATTTGAGATGGAAGAGAATTTAACACTTGTTGAAAGCTGCTCACTAGTTTAATTTAATTTAGAGATACAGCGCGGAAACAGGCGCTTCGGCCCACCAAGACCATACCGACCATCGATAGCTGCATACTAACACTATCCTACACACACTGGGGACAATTTACAATTATACCAAACCAATTAACCTGCAAACCTATACGTCTTTGGAGTGTGGGAGGAAACCGGAGATAACCCACGCAGGTCACGGGGAGAACGTACAAACTCCGTACAGACGAACACCCGTAGTCAGGATCGAATCTGGGTCACTTTGCCATGAGAGAATCAATTACCTTATCTGATGATCTTAAAGTAGCATCTGACAATCTATCATTGTCAGAAATCATTTTTAATGATAAGCTGATCGGCAGGGTGGTGAATCTGTGAAATTCTTTGCAACAGAAGGATGTGGAGGCCATCGATATTTTTAAGGCAGTGATAGATAGATTCTTGATGAGTAGTTTTTCCAAATGCTGTGAACCTCAACTTGAATTCAAGTGTTTGTATGTATATGCTGCCAACACCCTCCCGTAACTGCTGAAGGGGATTTTCCATTGCCTGTCTCCAATTGCCCTAAGGCCCTTTGCTACTATTTTGTGGTATTGAGAACATTTGTCATTGCACGGTGAGTGGAAATTCTGAGCACTTAATTGAATTCTTCTTCATGCCTAACATATGTAGGGATTCAATGTCTTTATAAAGCAATGGTAGGAACGAGATAGGAAATGAGAAGCATGGATAAAAATGTGATCTGTACTTCGTCAGTCATAGATGGTTAAAGAGGATGCATTTGTGTATGTAGACTTTAAAAGGCATTTGCAATATAGAGATCTAGAGATGTAGACAGAAGGAACTACTAGAACCTTGTAAATGCGGGGAACACAACGTGCTGAAGTAACTTAGTGGGTCAGGCAGCAGCTCTGGAGGATGTGGATAGACAACATTTCAGGTTGGGACCCTTCTTCGGAGTGATTGAAGTAGGGGAAACAAAGCTGGAAAAGAGTTTGGGGGTGCACAAAGTCTGCCTAAAGATAAGTGGATTCAAGTGAAGGTAGTTTTTGATTAGCAGATAGGTGGAATAAGGCTAAAGATGAAAGGAGATAAAATGGCGATTAAAAGTGATTAAAGGAAACAAAAAGGATACAAGAAAACAAAAGAATGTTAGATATGGAGTGAGGAAGAGTGAAATGCTATGACAGGACGGGGTGGGGGGGAAGAAGGAGTGAATATTGAAAAATGGGAGCCTGCTGCCACCCCCCCACCCCCCGGGTTGGCCACTGGAAAGATTGGTGGGGAGGGGGAAGAAGAGAGAGAAAAATAAAATAATGAGGTAGGACTTGTGGGTTAAACATTGAGTTCCCCAATTTTAGGTAACACCCATTTTTTTCTTTCATTTTCCACCTCTTCCACCCCCCCCCCCCCCCCCCCCACAGTATTTTGTGCTCCAATTAATATCCAGCATTGCAGGAGTAACTCAACGCGTTATGCAGCAGCTCTGGAGAAGATGGATAGGTGATGCTTCTGGTTGGTACCCTTCTTCAGTAGGGTCCCGACTCACCTATCCATGTTCTCCAGAGATAGCGACAGACCCGTTGAGTTACTCCAGCATTTTCTGTCTATTTTGGTAAACCAGCAGGACAAATGGGGAAAACACTTAAAAAAATCACAAGCTGTCCTTGAATTTATTAGAGAGTATCTGTGCTAAACTGAAGAAGGGTTTCGGTCCGAAACGTTGCCTATCTCCTTCGCTCCATAGATGCTGCGGCACCCGCTGAGTTTCTCCAGCATTTTTGTGTACCTAAACATTAAATACTAGTTGGTCTCTGCTGAAGTATTGTGTTCATTTCTGAGCACATCAGGTTGGGAAGAAAGACAAGGCTTTGAAATGAATGCAAATGTGGTGTTTGAAAGGTGTGATGAAAAAAATACTTAATTTTGTGGAAAGACTGAAAGACTGCAACACATGGAGTGGTTCTCTTCTGACCAGGTAAAGATGGGGAGGAGGGGGCATGGTTATGTTAAAAATCAAAAGCTTCTTTGATAAGGATTACTGCATCAGATGGGTTAGTAACCCTCAGTAGTGACTCATTCTCTGATGCCACTGCACAAAATGCTGATGCACTTCTCAAATGTGATGATTGGAAAGTTGGATGATTGACCTTGAAAAATTAGTTTCTCTATACACTACCAGCCTTATCTTTCATGTTAAATTGATGAACATGAACGACATGGCTGGTGGCGATGTTCACTTAACTTCGGCAGTGGCAACTAATTATTCTGCTTAGGATCTCCATTAAATAGACCTTTTGAATTATTGGTCCTAGTGTAGTCCATGGGGGCAGCATGCCTATTAAATGGTATTCTTATTGCTCCTGTCTTCCATACTGTATGATATTCAGGGCAGCATGGTGGCGCAGCTGTATAGTTGGTGCCTTACAGCGCTAGAGACCGGGTTCGATCCTGACGACGGGTGCTGTCTGTACAAAGTTTGTACGTTCTCCCCATGACTGCGTAAGTTTTCTCTGGGTGACCCGGTTTGTAGGTTAATTGGCTTTGATCAAATTTGTAAATTGTCAGAAGTGTGTATGATAGTGTTTGGGGATTGCTGGTTGGTGTGGACTCGGTGGGTTGAAGGGCCTGTTTCTGCGCTCTATCTCTAAACTAAACTAAGTTTAAATAACCAAATGTGGTGCTATATTTAGGAGCCACCAGGAATTCCATGGTCAGATGGCTCATTGCATCCTTAAATGGGTGGTGTATTGGAACATACATTGCCAGTTTATGTTATGGGATCTCAGAGTTGCAGTTATATTTCATGCCTTTACCGTTAGAGGTGATATAATTAAAAGGTTAGAATTGAAGGTGTGCAGATATATACAGGATGATTATAGTACTGTAGAAAATTAAAGGAATATGGAGAGGCAAGATTTCAGTAGGTTTGAAAACAACAATTTTAAATTTAAGGTCTTGTTAGGAGCCAATGTATTTTATCAAGTAATGATGAAGGACAACAGGGAACTTAGTTAGAAAATAAGCTGTGGTGTTTTGGATGACTTAAGATTAATACTGTGTAAAAGGTGTTCTTTGTTTTATTTTTACAGGAGTTAACGCATTAAATGCTTGGGTACAAAGTTACATCTTATATGCAAAAAATATTTTATAAGGCAAACTAAGTTAAGTGAGAAATGTTCACAGTCAATGAATGGGCAAAGGTGTGATAGGTGCAGTGCAGTGGGAATTACAATGCTCTCTAGTTTTGATCTGTATTTGTTCAATTAAGTCCAGAATCTGTGAAAGGGCAAATAGTTTAGATTATACAGTTCATGAATTGTTTGTCTGTGCATCTACAATCTACAATCTACAATTTGGCTGGTTCCAAAAATCTTGCAAATATTCACTCTTGCAATTTTACTTCAAGTTCTTCTTACATGGGTGGACATTTTGCACAATCATCAACAAGTTTATTCATGGATAACCCCTTGAGATGGACAGTCATCTCGTTTTCGAGGGGGTCCAACATAGAACATACAGCACAAGACATAACATACATAAAGGCTCTCATTGACCCACCTACCCACACACCAATCCCATAACCCCTCCATCCCCACTTGTTACAGTTTATAACAATTGTTAATTGACTTTACATATCCAATAATAATAACAGTTATATGTTACAGCACAAATGATCACACACAGAGCAAGCTAGATAAAGGAGCTTGAAGACTCTAATACTAGAAACAGGTACATGGTTTTATAAGGAAGGGTAAAATAGTATTTTTAAATAGACGAAATGAGCTAATAGTTCTTATGGTACTAGGCAGAGTGATCCAGTCAGAAGGAGCTTTGAATTTAAATGCACGTCTCCCAATTTCTTTGTTAGTTCTTGGAATGAAAAAGAAGGGTTGCTGAATATGTCTTAGTGAGTATGAGGGTGTGTATGGTAATAGGTCTTGTTTTAAATAAGAAGGGTAATTGAGATGGATGCATTTAAAGATGAACTGGAACCAGTGGTAGCATCTTCGAGCGTGGGGGGATAACCAGTTTAGAGTTTCGTACATAGAACAGTGGTGAGTTATATATGGACACCTTAAAATAAATCTGCAAAGACTATTATAAACTACATTGAGAGGTTGAAGATGTATATCAAATGTATTCTGATAGACAATATCAGCATAATCCAGTGTTGGTAGTAGTAGTTGAGAGACAATTATTTTTCTCATCTGAAAGGTGAAACAATTTATATGGCGGTAAAGAATAGCTAGATTACAGCTGAGTTTTTTAGTAATCGTCTCACTATGCTTCGTAAATGAAAGCGTTGGGTCGAGCCAAACACCAAGATATTTGAAGTTCAATACTTGTTCTAATGGTGATCCTTCATTAAATGATATAGTCAGATCTACAGAATTACCAAGGCCTTGTCTAGTACCAAATAACATACTGCATGATTTATTTTTATTTAAAATTAATTTGTTAAATAATAGCCATTTCTGAACAGAAGTAAGATCTGATTGAAGGGATCTTTCAATTTCAAATTTGTTAATACTAGATGTATATAGCACTGCATCATCGGCATATAGTTGTGTTTGACAGTCAGAACAGATATTAGGGAGGTCGTTTATGAAAATAGAGAAAAGGAGTGGTCCCAAAGACGAACCTTGCGGGACCCCCTTCTCAACAATTAAGAAATTGGATTGACTTCCATTAAAGGTGACACATTGGCGTCTGTTATGAAGGTATGAGTTAAACCACATTAGATTGTTTTGAGAAAGACCAATAAAGTAAAGTTTATCAAGCAGTAGGTAGTGGTCAACAACATCAAAGGCCTTGGTTAAATCAAGTAAAATGGCACCGGTGAGTTTACCATCCTCAGAAGCAGTGAACACATCGCTGGTGAGTTTTAACAGAGCTGTAGTTGTGGAGTGATTAGGTCTGAACCCAGACTGGCATGGAGATAGAATGTTGAAAGTTGAGACATAATGTGATAGCTGGTTGAACACTAGTTTCTCGAGGATTTTAGCCACCGAGTTGATAATTGAGATGGGGCGGTAATTGTTAATATCGTGTGGGTCGCCTCCCTTATGCAGTGGAGTAACATTAGCACACTTCCACGCGGAAGGGAGGGTACAAGTTGAAAAGGACAAATTAAACAGGTCGCATAGTGGGTACATTAGAATATTAGCTCCTATCTTAATGAATTTAGTCTCAATACCAGCTGGTCCAGATCCACAATCATCCTTTAATTCATTAATAGCATGTTGAACGTCAACAGGTTTTATTTTTTGAAAAGAAAAAGAGCTTCTACATGTAGAGGTAGCTGGAAAGTCACATATAATAGATGAATCAAATACAATAGAGCTACATACAGTGGAGAAGTGCTGGTTGAAAGCATTGGATATAACAGCAGGGTCCTGAATGATGTCATTGTTGACCCGAATCTGAGTGCTGATATTTTGATTTGGTTTATTAAGAACATTATTTAGTCTTTTCCAGAACTTTTTTGGATTATGCATGTCTTCAGAAAGATGTTTTTTAAAATGACTTGATTTAGCATTACGTGTTTTTGTCGTACACTGATTCCTTAAGGACCTATATTTTTCCCAATCAGCAGGGTCCTTTGTTTCCCTGAAAGTCTTCCAGACTTTATCCCGCTCATTAAAAAGGTTGATCAAATCAGCACTAATCCATGGTAAATGTTTTCCCTTGACTTTTATTTCTCTCCAGGGGGCATGCTTATCGATAACTCTTGTGACTTCAGTGTATAAATAATTCCAGGCATCCTCGACAGTTGGTATAAGTTGAAACCTGTCCCAGTTTATTGCAATCAGGTCATGCATATAATTATCATAATTAAATTTTCTACGTTGTCTAACACGAATATGTTTAGGAGGGAGACGGGAAGGTTTAATCTTCCACGCACAGAAAATAGCAGAATGATCGCTAAAGCAATCTGACAAAACACCAGATGTTAAGATTCGGTCAGGATGGGTAACAAGAATCCAATCTAATAGTGATGTAGAATTGCCATGAACTCTGGTAGGTTCGTTGATTAACTGGGTCAGGTTTATACTTTTAAGCAAGTTTTTGTCGTTAGAAGAGGAGCGATCGAGCCAGTTTTTATTGAAGTCACCAAGAAGCACTAATTCACATGGGTGTTCAATAGAAGTGAGAGTGGAAATTAGGGACTTAGTTGAGTCAGGATGAACAGGGGGGGATCGATAGATAGTGCCGATAATTAGGTGTTTATTCTCATGAAGTTTTAACCTAATGAAAAGAGAGATGAGGTTACTTTAGGGATAGTAGGTTCAGATATAAAGCGAGTTGACACATAACAAGCCACACCTCCAGCTCTCGTAGGCCTATCTGCTCTATATAATGCAAAATTATCAATATGAATATCATTGTCACAAATTTCACTATGTAACCATGTTTCTGAAAATGTTATTATGTCAGGTTTATTCTGTGCAATCCAAACTCTAATTAAATCTATCTTTGGAAGAAGACTCCTAATGTTCAAATGGATAATTTTTAGGCCTTTAGCTGTATCAATTGTGGATCAATTGGGTGTAGATAAGGTTGGGGGAGTGGGGCTGGGAAATAGCATGAGAAAGGGGACGGGAGAGCAACATACACAGATTGACACAAACACACACACACAGAAGACAGGACAGACAAAGCACACAAGATCAGGCTGCGTCATTGAGAGAGAGAGAGAGAGAGAGAGAGAGAGAAAAAAAAAAGCGAGCATACACACCTCAGTCTGCATAGCTCATGTTTATGCAAATAGATCAAAGTATGAGGTCCTGGACCATTTATGTTTAAATTAAATTAATTGGGCATTATGAGGCCCAAAATAACAACTCGTATTATCACATATCAGTCATAACAATATTATCATATCACATATTATCAGTCATAACAACTCTCATGCCAGCTACTACTTTGTAAATAAGACAGAAAAATCAATGCTGGTCCAGCGGTTAAATAATTACAAGAGGAGCCGCCGGCATTATTTTATCAAAGTTGATTTTGAGTAGAAAATTATAGAAAAAATACAACAAAAACCAGCTAAACACAAAGTTCGTCGGCAGACAACATTATTGTGCTAACGCTAACACCAACATTAGGCTGTTATATCAGAGTCCATGGAGGAGTTAATGGAGGAGAGCTCACCGAGAAATGTCTCAACTTCACCAGGAGTGCGAAAGAACTGTGTCTTGCCAGCGTGGACAACTCTCAGTGTGCAGGGAAAGATCAATGCGTATTTGATGTCACGGTCGCGTAGCTTCTTCTTAGCCGCATCATACTCCCGGCGTCTCTGGACAAGACCAGCGCTGAAGTCCGGGTAGATATGAACCCGAACTCCGTTGTACTCAAGGGGCACATTTTTCTCCCGGGAGAGCTTCATTATCCTCAGCTTATCCTGGAAATAGTGGAACTTCACCAGAATCGGCCTCGGACCCTTGGCTCTGGAGTTATCCTTGCGACCGGTACGGTGACAGCGCTCAATCACTAGAGGAGTGGGGAAATTCGCTTCACCGAGAAGCTGCGGTATCAGACGGCCCATGAATCCGGTGATATCTTTGGACTCGACCCTCTCGGGGATGCCGACGAAACGTAAGTTGGAACGTCTGCTTCTGTTCTCAGCGTCATCTGCCCAAATTTTCAGGGCAGCGTTTTCTTTTTCAAGTGATTTTACACGCCCAACCAGGTCTGTTATATTATCCTCGTTGGAGCTAACTCTTTGCTCAAGCTCCGTTACTTGCTCTCCAAGCGTTTGAAGTGAGCCTTCAATGTTAGTCAGGCTTGCTCCAATTGGATCAATTTTATTGTCCATGTGTAATATCATGTTGAGCTGCATTTGCTGCATGTTATCCAAGATACTTTGGAGGGCAATTGGCTCGCCCATTGTAAGGCCAGTAGTCTTTTCCACTCAATGAAATAGCAGAAGGTAAAAGGTAGTCCTAAAGTCCTTATTTTTAGTGCTAAAGTTGTTTTACCTTGCTTTTTAGATTCACCAAAAGTTGTTCATTGACATCAAGAGAGTTAGAGTGAAAAAGGCATCTCAGAACGCCATCAGTAGACAAATAGTTGAGCCAGCAGACTAGAGCTTGTTTCAAACCCTCACACAGCAACGGCAGCCATTTTGAATTACAATGCTCTCTAGTTTTGATCTGTATTTGTTCAATTAAGTCCAGAATCTGTGAAAGGGCAAATAGTTTAGATTATACAGTTCATGAATTGTTTGTCTGTGAATCTACAATCTACAATCTGGCTGGTTCCAAAAATCTTGCAAATATTCACTCTTGCAATTTTACTTCAAGTTCTTCTTACATGGGTGGACATTTCTTAATTCAATGCACCAGAATTAAGCTTTAGGAGCTGCTGCCATTTATTTTAAATGCTTCAGTGGATGTTTTGGAAATATTTACTTGACGGGAAAATTGATAATTCAAACAAACTGATATTGTTGAATTAAGAAAATGAAACCAATGTATCCGGAGACATTTTAAGATTAGCAAGTTAGAGTGTGGAAAATCATACCAGCCAATCTCCTAGTCGCTGGATGTTCATCTGCAATTTTTTATGAGTAACATTTTATTTAAGATATATAATAATAATAATAATAATAAATTTTATTTATGGGCGCCTTTCAAGAGTCTCAAGGACACCTTACAAAAATTTAGCAGGTAGAGGAAAAACATGTAAGGGGAATGAAATAAATAGTAGACATGACTAGTACACAAAGTAAAGACAGAATTCAAAGTCAAAACACAATATGAGGCAATTAATGCACAGATGAAAATGGAGGGGGACGTGGGGCTAAGGATAGGCAGAGGTGAAGAGATGGGTCTTGAGGCGGGACTGGAAGATGGATTCTTGCGTGGCGTGGATATAGGGCGTGGATTCTTGCAATACTTTAATGTGTGTACAGAATGCCATTTAAATATGACTAATTCCTTTATAGATTTAACTGTTTTGAATTGCAATATTCTGTTCTTCAGCGATGCTGTGTGGGATGGATAAGTTTGCTCTCAGTCACATGTAGAATGTTACTGGAGGTGAAATTAACCAGCTACCTGGCAGTGTATAAGCGCTGCAGTTAGAAGTGGTTATTGCAATTTTAATTTACTGGATTGTAAGTAAGTAAGTAAGTAATCTTTATTTATATAGCACATTTTTAGTCAACTTGCATTGACCCCAAAGTGCTTCACATAATTTAAATAATAAGTTCCATTGCAAACCATAGAAAAAGGTTTAAAAAAAAGAGAATAAAAATGGACACAACATATTATAGAGTTCAACACAAACGTCCCCCCACAGCAGAATTAAAACATTTCCACTGTGGGGGAAAGGCACCAGAAAGTTAAGTCCTCTTCCTCTGTGAAACACCCGAGGTCGGGGCCCATCTGTGGCCGTGCAAAAATTAACTGTGTCTACTCGCTTAGTCAGTTTCTACAGTATTGCTTGTCACAAGTTCACAGAGAATGTCAGATGGAAGTACAAAAAATACAGATTGTAATTGAAGAATTATTAAAATAACTGACATGGCTACATATCAACTATAGTGTTATTGTGGACACCATAAAATAACTAAGTGTTTTTACAGTGCCTCTGAAACAAGTTAGTGACTTGGCCTTTCCGACATTGATAAGTTGTTTTTGCACAAGAAAGGAGAAGACATTTTCAGATAAGCCATCATTTTCATAATTGGCACCTGAATACAAGCATTTCTTGAAATATTGTGCTGTTATTTCTAACTTATCCCATTCCTATTGTGGCGATCGCTAATCGGCTCTAATTCACTACTGCTGCTAAACATGAAATAGTGTCATGAGCGACAGTTTTCAGGTTATGCAAGATTCTTACAATAACCACTATCTGAAATACTCTGTACATCATTTAATTCTAGATCAAGAAAAACACAATTATTTGCCAAATTTTGACCAAAAAGATAAGTTAACTAGCTGTCTACTGAAAGATAAGGCTCATTTAACATTAAGTGCTGAAACATTCTGAACATCTACCAATACATGTTGAAATTTGTGTAAGATATTAGTTCATGCAAAAGAACAGAATCGTGGCATTTATGAAATGTCAGGGGAGGAGGTGAAATGCATCTAATTTAGGTGATACTATCTCCTTTTTTTGATCTTGGAATTTAGTGACTTAAAGTACATCGTTTTTTAAGCTCTACTTTTAAGTCATTTCCCTAACATAATGTACACAAAATGAGGAAATGTGAGACATCGAGGAAGGAAAATCTAAGGAGGAATGACAAGATCGGAGTTTAAACAAGAAATTTAAGACTGCCATTTCTAGAAGATTACCTAGAACCACTGAGCACCAAAAACCATCTTAGGAAAGTCTGCTCTAGGGAGGAGCCCATTCCAAACCCTCACACTAGAATCCTGGACAATTTTCAACAGAGGGTCCTGTTTAGTATTTTGTATTGGCTGCGTGAATGTGGTACCAGCAAGATCAACACTTATTACCTTTGAACTGAACCTGATGGCTGAGATGAATGTTAAGGGCGGTGAATGGGGTGTCAATTAAGTGGCTGTTTTACTTGGATATAATTTGCTTATTGGCGTTATTGTGGCATCGCTCATCCAGGCAAGGTAAAGGATTGCAGCATTCTCCTAATCTGTATCTTTGTACCTGGTGGAAATAATTTGTTCAGAGACTTGTCGAACATGAACCTCATTTGCCATTTAACACCCCAAACCTGGGTCTTGCAACATGTGGAAATGAACAGTTTCACTTTCTGAGCACTTGCAAATGCAATTGAATGTCAAACATGCATGTCTCGCCAATGTATTGAAGCCCACATCGGGAACACTGAGTACTGCAACTCATGCAGTAGATTAGGTTAGAGACAGTGCACGTGAACCACTGTCTCACCTGGAAGGACTATTGTGGTTCCTGGATGGATTTGAGGGAGGAGGTATAGGCACAGGTGTTACAATAGACAATAGGTGCAGGAGTAGGCCATTCGATCCTTCGAGCCAGCACCGCCATTCAATGTGATAGTGGCTGATCATCCACAATCAGTACCCCCTTCCTGCTTTCTCCCCATATCCCCTAACTCGCTATCTTTAAGAGCCCTATCTAGCTCTCTCTCAAAAGTAACCAGAGAACCAGCCTCCACTGCCCTCTGAGGCAGAGAATTCCACAGACTCACAACTCTCTGTGTGAGAAAGTGTTTCCTCATCTCCGTTCTAAATGGCGTTACCCCTTATTCTTCAACTGTGACCCCTGGTTCTGGACTCCCCCAACATCGGGAACAGGGGCAATGAAGTGGAATCTTCACCACTGTACTTTCAATTGTGTTCAGGCTCTTTAAAAGCTCATGGCAACAAGATGTTACCCTTCAGGTATCGTCTCCTTTTGTCATCAAGGTCTGTGTTATTTATAAACTCTACATTTGCATTTGAAAATCACAATTATTTTAATCATGCAAAATAAAGTGCTGTCACTCAAATGTGCCTGGTGGTTTCTATGTGTAAACTCTGCATGGGCTGAGAGGACCATGCAATGATTTACTCTCCTTGACGGCTGTGAATTTTCAGTTGCTGAAAATATTAAGTAAATATTTTTACCCCCAATGAGCCAATTAAATTCAACAGTCAGCACCAGCTACAACCTACGAGAACCTTCAACCTCCTGGTGACCCATTAGGACGTCCTGGTGACTCATCTACGGCATGAGAATTCTCGCTACTCTCCATGGCGGCTTCATTCTAGTCGCCGCTAATTTTTCAACATGTTGAAAAATTTGCGGCGACCATAATGAGACTGCGACTAGTTCCCAGAATTCGGGAACTCCTCACGACAATGAGGGCGACTACCCGGCAACTACCCGCGAACATGTGGCAACCATGTGGCGACTGCATAGTCTCCTGCAGTCGCCTAAAAAGTCGCCTAAGTGGGACAGGCCCACAACGGCGTGTTTTGTCTACGTATGTCTGTTTTCCTGTTAATTGATGGTCTAGGTTAACTTGTTCAGTTTATTTAATTCCTTTAAGACTGTGTGTGATCCTCTTCCTCCTCCTCCTCACACTTAATGCCAAATGCTATCATGTAATGGCCAGTTTGCAAAATGCTTCCTGGCTGTTAGATTAAATCTGGTTTGTGACTCATTACTGTTTCAAATATGATGGTATTGCAGCTTATTGTAATAAAATGAGGTGGGCTTACTTTGTACGTTTTCTTCTACACTTTAGTGCAATTGAACTAATCATTTACAGTAAAGGTTATGTCAATACCACTCAAAGCTGCCAATGGCAGAATTACAGGTTCTGAGTTCAGTCCCATTTCATCATTGCTCTAATTTATAGCTGCTCTGCTCTACAGCCAAGTTTGTTTCAGATATAATTCCTGTTTTTTTCCATAGTCTCTGAGTTACAATTTGGATCATTGGGTTCATGTTACATCTGTCAGTCTCCAGTGCAGAACGACCTTTGCATATTTCTTGCAGTCGCTCTAGGGTGATGCATGAACTTTTGACCTTGTGACTCTTGAGGCTGATTATTGAGGCAGTGACCTTCAGGAATAGCACATCAGACAGATGGGTATTTAACTCTTGATTGACCAAAATCATACCAAGCAGGCAATGAAATGCCACAGGACCTTTTCTTAAAGCAATTAATTTTTTTAATACTGCAAGTTGAATGATCTGCCAGAAAAATTATGTTTTTCTCAAGAATGATTAACCCACGGACAACTTATATCATCTGTTTTTATCAAGGGATTTTTGTCCAGCTGTTTACGGAACTGTACTCATAACATCTCTTGGTGCAGACGGTCTCAGAGCTCGTCCCCAGCACAACACCTTGAGTGATAATTGAAGACACAGGACTTGCTTGGTTAGACCGCAGGACCATGTGAGGAATAAACTGGACTCAGAAGAGACATTCAGGGAGGGATAAGCTACCATCAAATGCCACTGGCATGGTTCTTTGTTGGATACAAGGACGGGATTTGGGTATGAAACGGGTGAATTTTGCAAAGTAACTGCAGACGGTGGCGGAGGTACAGCGGTAGTGTTGCTGCCTTACAGCGCTTGCAGCACCAGAGACCCGGGTTCGATCCTGACCACAGGTGCTGTCTGTACAGAGTTTGTACGTTCTCCACATGACCGCGTGGGTTTTCTCCGAGATCTTCAGTTTCCTCCCATATACCAAAGACGTACAGGTTTGTAGGTTAATTGGCTTGGTATAAATGTAAATTTCCCTAGTGTGTGTATGTCGATAAAACCAAAAGACTCAACACACCTCAGGAAATTTCCCTTTAAAATAGCTACAGAAAAATTCAAATATTTGGGAATTGAAATTACTAGAAATTACCAGGATATGTTTAAAGCCAATTATAATCCCTTACTTAAGAAATTAAATAATTTGATTAAATTCTGGAAAACACTTCCGATGTCCTTAATAGGCAGAATAAACGCTATAAAAATGATTTTCTTACCACAAATTCTATACCTATTTCAATCAATACCTATATATCTCCCAAAAAAGTTTTTCAAAAAATTGGACTCAGACATTACAAATTTCATATGGGGTTATAAACCCCATAGAATACAAAGAACACACCTTAATAAACGAAAAGAGTGGGGGGGTCTAGCGCTCCCTAACTTTATGTATTATAATTGGGCAGTAAATATTAAAAATATGATTCACCTGCTGGACAATTCTGCCCAGCAGGCGGACTGGATTGTAATGGAAAAAGGGGACTGCTCCCCGAGTAATATAGGAGCGATTATCCTCTCACCAATAAATCTGAATAATAAAAATTATAATAAAAACCCAATTATACATAGCACAATTAGAACATGGAAACAAATAAAACAGAATCTAAAATTAAGAAACCTATCTCTCTCAATACCAATAGTCAATAACCCATCGTTTAAACCATCAATCATAGACAAATCATTTATACAATGGGAAAGAATGGGAATCAAAACGCTCGAAGATCTGTATGAAGTGGGAAAATTACTATCATTTCAACAACTACAACTGAAATATAATTTGAAAAATAACCAATATTTTAAATATCTTCAAATTTGTGATTATCTGAAAAAATACACAAAAGACTATCATAATATGCCTTCCGACTTACTGGATGAAGCAATGAAGACAAAGGCGGAATCAGGTAAGTTAATATCGTACTTATATAATATCATTTTAAACATAGAAATACCCACAACAGATGGAATTAGAAGAGACTGGGAACAAGAATTAGCTATAAAAATTTCAAAAGAGAGCTGGGATAATCATTTACTACAGGTGCATAAATGCTCGATCAATGTACGACATACGCTTATCCAATTCAAAACATTACATAGATTATATTATTCAAAAACTAAATAAAATAAAATCTTTCCTAATGTTTCACCAATCTGTGATAAATGTCTGTGTCAAGAAGCTACCATAGCGCATTCTTTTGTTTTTTGTACAAAAATCCAAAAATTCTGGCATGGAATATTTGATATTTTTTCAAAATTAATTAAAATAAAACTGGTACCAAAACCAGAATGGATCATTTTTGGGATATCGGAAGGTATCCCTGAATTAAACGTGTATCAGAAGAATTTACTCAATTACGGGCTAATAATGGGAAAAAAGCTCATACTTAAATTCTGGAAAAATGCGCCCACACCAACAATAAAAATGTGGACATCAAATATGTTTGAAACATTACATCTGGAAGAGATGAGATTCCTCTTAGCAGGTAAAGCAAACCAATTCCAAAAGACGTGGTCTACGTTTATGGACCTATTACAAGCATGAGGTGCAATAGTAATTTTAAAAATAAATAAATAAATAAATGGTATCAGGACCTGGCAATGGGAGGTAAAACAACAAAAACAGACTTGGTTGGTAGTCTTTCTGCGGAGTTTAATGTTATAATAGAGCGATTGTCCTTACTTTCTTTTTCTTTCTTTTCTAGGGTCTACTTTCTTACTTTACTTCCTTCTCTAACTTCTTTTCTAAGGGGCTTTCTTTTCCCAACACTCTCTTGCACTTCACGACTCTTGCGCACCTTCTTTACTTTCCTTACTTCTATCTTTTTCTTAAAGCTTAAAAAAAAAAAATGAAGCGGTACAAAAAAATGTATTAAGATATATGTGTTGTGTGTTATTGTAATTTACCGTACTTCTAATAAAAAAAAATAAAATAAAAATAAATTTAAAAAAAGGATAGTGTTGATGTGCAGGGATTGCTGGTTGGCATGCTCAGTGGGCCAAAGGGCCTGTTTCCGCGCTGTATCTCTAAACTAAACTAAATTATGCACACAATCTGAACAATCCGTACAGATGGACGAGTTGTGTCCAGAGTCAGAAATTAGATCTAATTACAGAGAAGTTATTGTCAGGGCGAGTTAAAACTTCGATAGACTCACAGGATCATACAGCATGGAAACATGCCTTCTGGCCAAATTTGTCTGACGACAAATTGTCACTTCTGAGCTGGTCCCATTTACCTGTGTTTGGTTCATATTCCTCTAAACATTTCCTATCCATGGACTGTACCTGTCCAAATGTCTTTTAAATGCTGTTATAGTACATGCCTACACTACTTCCTTTGGCAGATTTTTCCATATATCTACCACTGTCTGTGTTAAAAAGTTGTCTTTCAAATTCCTTTTACATCTCTCCAGTCACTATTAATGTATGTCCCCTGGTTCTTGATTTCCTTACCCATGCTGTCTGACCCGCTGAGCTACTCTAGCACTCTGTGCTTTCTTTTGTAAGGCAGTTCCTCATTGCTATTGGATATTTTTTCCTATTCATTATATTATCAAGAGTTAAGAGAGTCAGGAGTGTTTATTGTCATGTGTCCCAGATAGAACAATGACATTCTTACTTGCTGCAGCACAACAGAATATGTAAACATAGTACATAAACGCGAGGAAAAAAAGTTCAGTGTGTAGATATACACATACAAACATACTCAAAAAACCCCAATTATAGTGCAATAATAATAATAGTCTGTTGTAGTTCAGAACTTATTTGTTGTCGTGTTTAATAGCCTGATGGCTGAAGGGAAGAAGCTGTTCCTGAACCTGGACGTTACAGTTTTCAGGCTCCTGTACCTTCATCCCGATGGCAATGGTAAAATGAGTGTGTGACCAGGATGGTGTGGGCCTCTGATGGTGTTAGCCCTTTTTGAAGCAGCGATAAATCCCTTCGACGGTGGGGAGGTCAGAGCCGGTGATGGACTGGGCAATGGTCACAACTTTTTACAATTTTTTCCGCTCCTGGACGTTCAAGTTGCCGAACCAGGCCATGATGCAACCAGTCAGTATGCTCTCTACCGTGCACCTGTAGAAGTTCAAAAGAAGTTCAAGAGAAGTTCAAGAGAATCCGCTTTGACATACCAAAGCTCTGTAATCTTCTCAGGAAGTAGAGGCGCTGATGTGCTTTCTTTATAATTGCATCAGTGTGCTGGGTCCAGGAAAGATCTTCGGAAATATGCACACCCAGGAATTTGAAGATTTGACTCTCTCCACCATCGTCCCATTGAATTTAACAGGATTGTGGGTCCAGTACTGATTGTTACTGAGGATTAAGTATTTCTGCCAATTCAAACAGACTATGGTCTGTGGATGAGGAAGTCGAGGATCCAATTGCAGAGGGATGTGCAGAGACCAAGTTCTGTGAGCTTGGTCACCAGCTTTTTTAATTTTTTAATTTTTTTTAATCAAAAATATTTATTCAAATATTAAAATAGTATTTACAATACAATAAAACAAAACACCACCATAATACAAGACGAACAAATATGCTAAGCAACTGCTAAACAACTATATTGCAATCCTTGTCCAGGATGCATTCGACCTCCCTCGGTGCCCAGCGGTCGCGGAACTCCCTCAGGGTGCCCGTAGACAGGGCGTATTCCCTTTCTATCTGCACCCGGGCACGGACGTATCCCCGGAAAAGGGGCAGGCAGCCGGCTCGGGTTGGTCACCAGCTTTTTTTTAATTTAATTTTTTTTTTAAATTCAATTATTAAAAAATAATATTACACTACAATAAAACAAGCAAGAACCCACCACCATAATACAATACAAACATGTAATAAACTACTATACAACTATGATACAATCCTTATTGAGGATACATTCAACACCCTGCGGAGCCCAGCGGTCCCGAAACTCCCTCAGGGTGCCCGCAGACAGGGCGTATTCCCTTTCTAATCCCACCCGGGCACGGACGTAACCCCGGAAAAGGGGCAGGCAGCTGGCTCGGGTAGAGCCCTCCACCGTCTGGCGCCGTGACTCGCGGATGGCCAGCTTGGCCAGGCCCAGGAGCAACCCAACCAGGACATCTTCAGCCCTACCCTCTCCCCTACGCACAGGGTGTCCAAAGATGAGGATGGTGGGTGAAAAATGCAGCCAGAAGGCAAGGATCAGCCCCTTTAGATATTCAAACAGTGGCTGCAGCCTCACGCACTCCATGTACACGTGGTACACAGACTCTTCCAGCCCGCAAAAGTGGCAGGCGGCTGGCGAGTCTGTGAACCGCGAGAGAAACAGGTTGCAGGGAACACCTCGATGCAATACCCTCCACCCCAGGTCCCCATGGTCACCAGCTTGGAGGGGATGATGGTATTGAACGCCGAGCTGTAGTCTATAAACAACAGCCTGACGTAAGTGTCTTTATTGTCCAAGTGGTCCAGGGCAGAGTGGAGAGCCAGTGAGATCGCATCCTCCGTTCACCTGTTGTGATGGTAGGCGAACTGTAGTGGGTCAAGGTTCTTGTCGAGGTAAGAGTTGATATGATCCATAATGCTTCACAATTTTATTCATTATGCTTCACAATTTTAAACATCTTCAATAAAACAACTCATTGCTTTCTCTGCCCCAGTATAAAGGGTTGCAGTGTCCTTGTAAAGATAATTTTAATATCATGGTGAATCTACAGCCTTAATATTCTTTCTGTAATTATCCACCAGAACTGCATGGGGCACTCTGCCTTATTAATGGCCCCTTATTAACGTAGTCTAATACATTAATGTTATTAGTTATTCCAACCCATAATGACCAGAGTTCATTCCTATCCATCAGTATTTTTTCCATGGTAGACACAAAATGCTGGAGTAACTCAGCGGGACAGGCAGCATCTCTGGAGAGAAGGAATGGGTGACGTTTTGGGTCGGGACCCTTCTTCAGACTGATGTCTGGGGAGTGGGCGGTACAGAGAGAAAATGTAGTCTGAGACAGTACAACTGGTGGGAGAACTGGGAAGGGGAGGGGATGGAGAGAGAGAGAAAGCAAAGGCAACTTGAAGTTAGAGAAGTCAATGTTCATACCGCTGGGGTATAAGCTACCCAAGCGAAATATAAGGTGCTGTTCCTCCAATTTGACAACGGAGGAAGCCCAGAACAGAAAAGGTCAGATTGGGAATATGAGGGGGAGTTAAAGTGCTGAGCAACCGGACGATCAGGTAGGTTATGGTGGACTGAGCGGAGGTGTTCAGTGAATCGATCGCCGAGCCTGTGTTTGGTCTCGCTGATATAGTTGCCACCTGGAACAGTGGATGCAGTAGATGAGGTTGGAGGAGGAGCAAGTGAACCTCTGCCCCACCTGTAAAGACTATCAGGGTCCTTGGACGGAGTCAAGGGGGGATGTAAATTCTCATAATCTCATTTTTCGTTTGAACACAAATATTGCCCCAACAATAGAATGTCTCTCTCTTACCACCCCCACATCCCTCCAGCAGTAGTGGAAACAGCAGAGGTAGTTCAATAACATAAATAATATCTATAATCTATATCTATATGCATTATATCGCCAAATGTGATGTACACGTTAGAAAGAGTAGTGTATGAGGACTGGTGGCCTGGTAATTTTTGTATTAAAGAAGGCTGGAATTAGTCAAGAATATGCAGCCTAAAGAGTGTAACGTTCACTCAAACATTTAATAGGAAGACATCGAGAAATAGAAAATATAATGAGGCAGAACTTGTTGCCAGCTACAGGCTGCCTTCTGTCTTCACTGACATGTGTACAAACCACATATTTACCTTTTCCAGATATTATAATGTCTACTTTCTGCCCCAAACAGTCCAGATTCGCGATGACAAAGGCCTCTGTGGCAGCAAGATGCTACACAACAGCATGCCAGCTTTTGGGTAGATTTATGATTAGTGCAGGTGTCAGGTTATGGGGAGAAGGCTGGAGAATGGAGTTAGGAGGGAGAGATAGATCAGCCATGATTGAATGGCGGAGTAGACTTGATGTGCCGAATGGCCTAATTCTACTATCCCTTATGACAGAACAGACTGAATGTTAAATGGCTAAAAATTGCTTTTACCACAAGCAAAGTCACACCCAAAGCTAGTGTAACTTTGACTGTTCCTGGCCTGAAACAAGGGTAGCAGGGAAATTCTATTGCTTAAAAGCTGGGCAGCTGTAGCAAATGTATGCCCAGCTGTTGGAATCCATGAGTGCAAAGTTGGCATTGAACAAGGAACTGCAGTGGCAAAACCTAAGCAGCAAACTTGGGACTTCCACATTCATACAGCATTGCTGAACCTCCTGACAGTGGGATAATTGAGTTTACGGAATGACTGGCATTTCTCAGAAAGCTACTGACTAACCAAATATTTTTGGATCAGATTTCAAAAGGGAATTTGCCCATTTTAAGAAAGGAGGGAGAGAGAAAACAGGGAATTATAGACCAGTTAACCTAACATCGATAGTGGGGAAGCTGCTTGAGTCGATTATTAAAGATTAATAGCAGTGCATTTGGAAAGCAGAGACAGGGTCGGTCAAAGTCAGCATGGATTTATGGAGGGGAAATCATGCTTGACCTCTTCTGGAATTTTTTGAGGATGTAACAAGTAGAATGGATAAGGGTGAGCCAGTGGATGTGGTATATCTGGAATTTCACAAAGACTTTGACAAGGTCCCACACAAGAGATTAGTGTGCAAAATGAGAGCACCTAGATAGAGTGCAACAGTGTGGAAGCAGGCCCTTCGGCACAACTTTCCTACACCGACCAACAATGTCCCCGCAACACTAGTCCCACTTGCCTGCGCTTGGTCCATATCCCTCCAAACCTGTCCTATCCATGTACTTGTCTATCTGTTTCTTCAACGATGAGATAGTCCCAGCCTCAACTACCTCCTCTGGCAGCTTGTTCCATACACCTTTGTGTGAAAATGTTACCCCTCGGATTCCTATTAAATCTTTTCCCCTTAACCTTGAACCTTTTGAGAAGTAGTTTAATGTGGGGAATTAGCTCAAATGGCAGAGTGCTCGTTTAGCACTTTTTGGGCGGCGCGGTGGTGCAGCGGTAGAGTTGCTGCTTCACAGCGCCAGAGACCTTCAAGGCACCATGCACCTGTACTCCTAGATCCCTCTGCTCTACAACACTCCCTAGAGACCTACCATTCACTGTGTAGGTCCTGCCCTTGTTCGATGTTCCAAAATGCAACACCTCACACTTCTCTGTATTAAATTCCAGCAACAATTCCTCAGCCCACCTGGCCATTCGATCCAGAACCTGCTGCAATCGTTCACATCCATCTTCATTATCTACAAAACCACTCACTTTTGTATCATCAGCAAACTTTCTAATCTTGCCCTGTAGATTCTCATCCAGATCATTGATGTAGATGACAAACAGTAACGGGCCCAGCACCGAACACATAGGCACACCACTCGTCACAGGCCTCCAGTCCGAGAAGCAACCTGCCACATTCACCCTCTGCTTCCTTCCATGGAGCCAATTTGCTATTCATTCAGCTATCTCTCCTTGGATCCCATGCGATCTAATATATTGGGGGTAGGGTATTGACATGGATAGAGAACTGGTTGGCAGACAGGAAGCAAAGAGTAGGAATTAATGGGTCCTTTTTAGAATGGCAGGCAGTGACTAGTGGGGTGCCGCAAGGCCCAGTGCTGGGACCTCAGTTATTTACAATATATATTAACGATTTAGACGAGGGAATTAAATGTAACATTTCCAAGTTTGCGGATGAAACCAAGCTGAATGGGAGAGTAAGCTGTGAGAGGGTGCTATGAGGCTGCAGGGTGACTTGGATATGTTGGGTGAGTTGCAGTATAATGTGGATAAATGTGAGATTATCCACTTTGGTGGCAAGAACAGGAAGGCAGATTATTAATGGTGTTGCATTAGGAAAAGGGAAGGTGCAACGAGACCTGGATGTGCTTATACATCAGTCACTGAAAGTAAGCATGCAGATACAGCAGGCAGTGAAGAAAGCTAATGGCATGTTGGCCTTCATTGTGAGAGGATTTGAGTTTAGGAGCAAGGAGGTCCGAGTGCAGTAGTATAGGGCCCTGGTAAGACCGCACCTGGAGTATTGTGAGCAGTTTTGGTCTCCTAATTTGAGGAAGGACATTATTCCTATTGAGGGAGTGCAGCGTAGGTTTACCAGGTTAATTTCCGGGATGGCGGAACTGACATGATGAAAGAATGGGTCGACTGGGGTTGTATTCACTGGAATTTAGAAGGATGAGGGGATCTTATAGAAACATCAAGTTTTTAAAGGATTGGACAGGCCAGATGCAGGAAAAATGTTCCCGATGTTGGGGGAGTCCAGAATCAGGGGTCACAATTTCAGAATAAGGGGTAGGCCATTTAGTACTGAGATGAGAAAAACGTTTTTCACCCAGAGAGTTGTGAATCTGTGGAATTCTCTGCCACAGAGGGATATGGGGAAAAAGCAGGAATGGAGTATTGATTTTAGATTTCAGGTAGTCCTTGCTTTCTCGCTCCTTCCCCTCCCCTTCCCCTCCCTTTCCCAGCTCTCCCACAGCCTACTGTCTCCGCCTCTTCCTTTCTTCTTCCCACCCCCCCATCAGTCTGAAGAAGGATCTCGACCCGAAACGTCACCTATTCCTTCCCTCCATAGATGCTGCCTCACCCGCTGACTTTCTCCTGCATTTTTGTCTACCATTGATTTTAGATTATCAGACATGATCATCTGAAAGGCGTTGCTGGCTCGAAGGGCTGAATGGCCGACTCCTGCACCTATTTATCTATGTTTCTATTAATTCTTTAGAGTACCAAAGGGTAGACAGAGCTGACCTTTGGGATGTAATATTTGATTTTCATAATGCCTTCCGTAAAAGCATCACCAAAGAGATGTAAAAAAAGGTCATCAAATGACACTGCTGTTTAATTAGTTATCTAGGTACTACTCATCAAAAACAAGGTTCAAAAACAATAAAACTGCAGATGCTGCAATTTTCAAAATTGTTGAAACACTCGGCACTCAGACAACATCTGTGAAAAGAGAACTAAGTGAACATTCAGATCTAAGATCCTACAAAATAACATTTCCCGTCCCCACAGATGCTGGTGAACTATTGAGTGTTTCCAGCATTTTCTGTTTTTAACCTTTGCTTTGTTTGTTGCTTTAACTTGGGGTAGGTCTACAATCATGTGGTCAGATAAAACAGAGAAGGGAGGTCTGTGTCTGAAGTGTCTGAAGAAGGGTTGCCTATTTCCTTCGCTCCATAGATGCTGCCGCACCCGCTGAGTTTCTCCAGCACTTTTGTCTACCCTCATACTTTGACCTGCAATCTGTCTGAAAAAAGGTCCCAACTCTATACATCACCTATTGATGTTCTCTAGAAATGCTGCCTGACTCGCTGAGTTACTCCGGCACTTTGTATCTTCCAATCATCTCAACCTTCATTTGTTTCACTGAATCTCTGCAATATATTCTGTCGCACATTGCCATCAATTTTTTTGCCATTTGCCTCAATTAGAGATAATTTAATATATACCGACATCTTTGGAATGTTGGAGGAAACCAGAGCACCTGGAAGAACCCAAGCTCAGGGAAAGAGAATGTGAAATCTCCTCTAATTAATGCACCACCAGGGATCTGCATATTACAGACATAAACGTTGGTGGAAGCAGTTTATGGGCTCCTTAGCAGCAACATCGCTATTGGAGAAAATATTACTTGGGGGAAACAAGGAATTGTAAAATAAATAACCAATTAATCATCTGAGGAATTTATTCTTCTACTAGATTGAACACATTAAATTGGCAAACTCATTGGAAAAAAAGTTCATTTCATGGAGTAATATGCAATGGAAAAAACGTTTACACTTTTGCCTTGTGTAATGGGGCAGGGTTGATTAGTAATCACATTTTATGTAAAAACTGATCACAATGGCCAGAATTTTGCTTTGCCTTTCTGTGTAAGGGCTGATATGTTTGGAATTCCTACGTGAATGGGAAAGACTCCACTCACCAACATCAGAAAGATGTGTCAGAAAATTATTTTTTAATTCTTAAGGGATATAATTTATTTCTAAACTAATAACATAAACCTAGAACCAATTTCATAAATGTAAGGACTGAGTAATTAAATAGTTCACCAGCAAATGAATGTCAAATATTCAAGACAATATTTCATACTTGCCAAAGAAATTACATCCCTATGAGCGATGAAAGTTGGCTGGGGAAATCCATCCATGGTTCAGGAATTTCATGAAGTTTAGATTGAAAGTAACAGCTTATAATTTTGTCACGAGTTGTAAAACTGAAGACAAAGACCAATGGGAAGATACAAAGGATGATCAAAATATTGATTGAGGTGAAAAATAATTTCGAAGTGTAAACCTCGGAGAAATACATTAGAACATTGCAGAAGTTTATCCACCTGTGTACAAGGGAAGGAAAACATGAAAATAAATGTGGATATCCCAGAGGTAATGTAACAAAAAATTATCATGGAAATAACGGGGCTGAGACATGACATAAATACTTTGTTTTCACTTTCACCGTGGGAGAAGTCTGTTTTTTTGTTTATAGAAATACAAATTCATTTCGTAAATAGACAATAGATGCAGGAGTAGGCCATTCAGCCCTTCGAGCCAGCACCGTCATTCGCTGGCTGATCATTCACAATCAGTACTCCGTTTCTGCCTTCTCCCCATATCCCTTGACTCCGCTATCTTTAAGAGCTCTATCTAACTCTCTCTTGAAAGCATCCAGAAAATTGGCCTCCACTGCCTTCTGAGACAGAGAATTCCACAGATTCATAACTCTGGGTGAAAACGTTTTTCCTCAGCTACGTTCTAAATGGCTACCCCTTATTCTTAAAATGAGGTGATTACAGGGTACAGGGAGCATGCAAAAAGATGCTCGCAGGTGAAGAGGAAAGACTGCTGGAACTCAGGCAGGATCTGTGGAGAGAAAAAAGTTAATGTTCCAGTTGTTTTGACCTCCTCTAAGAACGAGTAAAAGTTCAGAAAATAAGAATGTTTCAAACTGCAGAGAAGGGGTGGGGTGGGGTTGGAGGGCAATCTTAGGGTCCAAGTCCATAACTCCCTGTAAGTGGCAACACAAGAAGATAGTGGTGAAGAAAGCATATGGTATATATGCCCTGATTGGTCTGGAGTATAAGAGTCAGGAAGTCATAATGCAGCTCTATTGAATGCTGGTGAGGCCACATTTGGAGCATTGTGTGCAGTTCTGGTCGACCCCATTACAGGAACAATGTGGAGGCTTTGGAGAGGGTGCAGACGAGATTTACAGAATGCTGCTTGTATTAGGGGGCATAAGCCTCAAGGATGAACTTGGATTGTTTTCTCTGGAACACCAGGTATTGAGGGGAGTTCTGATAGAGGTAAAGACATTATGAGAGGCATAGGTCGAATAAACACAGAATCTATTTCCCAGGGTGGAAATGTCACAAAACTAGAGGGCATAGATTTCAGGTGAGAGGGGTAAGTCTTTTGCACAGAGGGTGGTGGGTTCCTGGAATGCACTGCCAGAGGTGGTGGCATTTAAGAGGCTTTCAGATAGGCACATGGATATGCAGGGAATGGAGAGATATGGATCTTGTGCAGGCAGATAAGATTAGTTTATCATGGCATCATGTTTGGCACAGACATTGTTGGCAGCAGGGCATGTTCCTGTGGTGTACAGTTCGCTGTTCTATGAATTGCTGATTTCACTTTCTCATTAAGTAGAGATCGGACAAAATGTCTACAGCACGGAATGAAGCCATTTGGGCCTGTTTGAGCCAATGCTGGGTCAATATTAGAACAATCCGGCTGTTCTTACTTCCTCATCATCCCTCTAAAGCCCTGCCCCTTTGTTCTACGCACACATTTAATTTATATTTTTTCTGTTTAGATTGGAAAATGTGCAGACCATATAAACCAAATTTCCCCTTTTTTCAGTCAATAGGATGAGCTCCATGTTGTCTAACTCAAGTCAAGAGTGTTTTATTGTCGTATGTCCCAGATAGAACAATGAAATTCTTACTTGCTGCAGCACAACAGAATATGTAAACATAGTACACTGTAAACAATATGTATAGTACACTGTAAACAATTCTTCACCCCACTCCCATTCTAACATATCTTGCCTGTCTCCTGCATTGTTCCAAGACCCAACATAAACCTGAGGAACAAAGCGTCATCTTCTGTCTGGACACAAGGCAGCATTCCAGTCTCGCACAGATTCCCACAATTTCAGATCACTTGCTTTTTCTGCTTGCACCAGTTCTGCTGTAAGATTATTCATCTGCAATATCAGTCAGTTTTTTTTCTTTACAGACACTACCTGATCTTCTGAGCTTTCCAACATTCACCCTTTGGTTTCAGTTTTCTCCATTAGCTCTGACCTTTTCACAATTATATGTTGTCCCTTTTTGTTTCACTCAACGACCCTTCATTAATCTATCAATCTGTATGCGTACAAAACCACAAATCACCAGGGCAGCCCTAGCCTCACCCTATCAAGAGATATTCTCTTATAACCTAAACCATCCTTGCACTTTTCCAGTTCAGATGATTTTTTGACCTGAAATATTAACTCTTGTTCTGTTTCATTAGATAATATCTGACCTGCAGAGTAATTCCAGTATTTTCTTTTATTTAATTTATTTTTCAGTTTTCCTCCTGTACTCAATTTGTCTCTATGGATGAATGCAGAAGCTGATTTGGTCCATGGATGAAATGCCTGATTTATGATGGACCCTATAATGTTAGTCCTGCAACTTGTGTGAGCTGTCAGAAGGCATTTTCAGTAATTCCAAATGTGTCTAATGAAGTGTGGAAATCGTTGAAAAAGAACAAATTATTGAATAATTATTATTCCTGAAGAAAATATACTGTTGTTGATAAAAACGTAAACAAAATGCACCTAAATGTACAACAAAATTAAGGCAGATAATCCTATTCAAATGAAATGGGGCTATATGTGTTGGCTATGGTTGGTGCAAAGCTGATAGTCTATGTATGGAGGATAGCTCAGTAAGTTATCAAAACCTTTGGACTTGAAGGTGAGTCCAGCGGTGGAATGAGGTTTTAGACACATGTCTATATGACCTTTGCATCGCAGCATTCATGTGATTTTCTAAGAAAACACTGGTATCCTAGGCAGCGCATTCTAGCCCAAAGGCTGAATATTTATTTCCAATACCAAGCAGACGTCAGTCAAAAGCAAAGCCAATTTTCCCAATGAAACCATCAGCACGAAATAGAAAGTGGATAAAACATGTTTCTGTAATTGTTTTACAATTGATGGCCTCAATTGTTTAACAAATGAACATACAGAAGCTCCTCGATGCATATAAGGGTTATGTCCTGCAGATGCTTCCATAAGTCAGATATTATGTAAGTCGGAAACAGAATTGCTACTGTGCATGCGTTGAGACCACATGGAAACCATGTGGGAGCTCTGACGCAAAGACTATGTGGGAGCATCAACAAGAATACCTGCAGATAGAGACAAAATGCTGGAGTAACTCAGAGCATTTCTCAGGCAGCATCTCCAGAGAGAAGGAATAAGTGACGATTTGGTACGAGACCCTTCTTCAGACCCGAAACGTCACCCATTTCTTCTCTCCAGAGATGCTGCCTGTCCCACTGAGTTACTCCAGCATTTTGTGTCTATCTTCGGTTTAAACTAGCATCTGTAGTTCCTTGCTATACAATAATTCTTTGCTACACAGGCTATGGAGGCAAAGTCAGTGGATATATTTAAGACAGAGATAGATAAATTCTTGATTAGTACGGGTGTCAGAGGTTATGGGGAGAAGGCAGGAGAATGGGCTTAGAGAGAACAATGAAATTCTTACTTACAGCATAACAGGTTTGTAGATACTTCCCTCAGTTAACGCAGTGAAATCTACTTGGTGTTTATTATGTTAGGATATTTTCTCTTATCTAATATGCATCTTATTCATCTGATAGTACTTTTAAAATTTACTATTTTTTCTGTATTAAATGGCTGAATGGCGTACTCTTGCATCTATTTTCTGTTTCCAAATAACGTAATTACTATGTGAATCCCAGTTCAATTTTAGTTTGAGAATATTAATGGCATTCTTCTGATTCACAATTTTTTTTGTTGGCTTTCCTACAAAACAATGTGTTCTAGCTTGTTTCCTGATGCAAATACTTTGCTTGCGTGACTGTTGGAAACAGCTCACCACTTGGATCCATTTAGTTTCAAATCTGTGCTGCCTGAATCGTGCATTAAGGATTTACTCCAACATTACATTCTCCTCTCCCCCGATGTCAGTTTAAAATGACCGGTCAAACAAAACAATATAAATCAATCCCCTGCTCAAAAGCATCGTCACATTAATAACTCTTAAAATGTAAGTAAAGGCCCACATTTTATCTCATGATTGCAGTGAGATACATTTCCTTAAAATAGGGGAAATAAATTGTATAGATTAGATTGCCCATGTTTAACTGACATCAAACCACGACAGCACAGTGGTGCATCTGGCAAACATAGAAAATAGGTGCAGGAGTAGGCCATTCGGCCCTGCGAGCCAGCACTGCCATTCAATATGATCCTGGCTGATCATCCAAAATCAGTAACCCTTTGCTGCTTTCTCCCCATATTCCTTGATTCCCTAAGAACTATATCTAACTCTCTTGAATACATCCGATGAATTGGCCTCCACCCACTGCCTTCTGTGGCAGAGCTCCTGCCTCACAGCTCGTGACCCAGGTTCAATCCTGACCTCCAGTGCTATTGGTGTAGAGCTTTGTGCATTTGTCTTGTGACCAGGTGGGTTTATTCCCATATCCCAAAAATGGCAATAAAAGAAACTTGTGAATAAATAAATAAAACTGCAGTACTGGTACCTCATATAGTACTCAGGATGTGGCCCCAGGAACAGCACTGCTAATGAAATTAACATTATTTATAGAGTGTTTATAATGAGCAGCACATTTGGGCTGGGAATTCCAGCAATTAGCCCCGATAGCTCAGTGTGGGGAGGCTGTCTGTGAGGGGTGATGTTGGTTGGGGCAGCAGAGCACTGAGGCACAAGGCCACACTCTGGCCGATAAAGCGGGTGGCTGATTCTGGAGATTGGCAGCAGCTGCTGTGTGTTGACTGACTACCTGGATCCTGCAATCTCTTTCATTACGAAATGTGTAGATGCTGGTTTCAACCGAAGATAGACACAATTAGCTGGAGTAACTCAGCGGGACAGACCACATCTCTGGTGAGAAGGAATGGGTGACATTTCGGGTCGAGACCCTTCTTCTGACTGGTTAGGGATAAGGGAAACGAGAGATAGAGACGATGATGTTGAGAGATAAAGAACAATGAATGAAGGATATGCAAAAAAGTAACGATGATAAAGGAAACAGGCCATTGCTGTTTGTTGGGTGAAATCGAGAAGCTAATGCGACTTGGGTGGGGGAGGGATAGGGAAGGAATGCTGGGGCTACTTGAAGTTAGAGAAATCAATATTCATACCACTGGGCATTAAGCTGCCCAAGAGAAATCTGAGATGCTGTCCTCCAATTTGGGTTTAGCCTCACTGACAATGGAGGAGACCTTGGACAGAAAGGTCTGTGTGGGAATGGGAAGGAGAATTAAAGTGTTTAGTAACCAGATCAGATAAGTTCAGGCGGACTGAGTGAAGGTGTTCAGCGAAACGATCGCCCAGTCTACAGTTAATCAAGTTGCGGAGGGAACGGTCACTGCAGAAGGCGGAAAGGGATGGAGATGGGAAAATATGGCTAGTGGTGGGATCCTTTTGGAGGTGGCGGAAATTTCAGAGAATTTTGTGTTGTTATCGATGGCTGATGGCATGAAAGGTAAGGATTCTGTCTCTGTTGCAACTAAGGGAAGGGGGAGCAAGGGCAAAGCTGTGGGTTACCGAGGAGACACGAGTGAGGGCCTTATCTATGATGGGAGATGCGAACCCCCGTTCCATAAAGAATGAGGATATCTCGGATGTCCTGGTATGGAACACCTCATCTTGGGCACAGATGCAGTGTTGACGGAGGAATTGGGAATAGGGGATAGTCTTTGCAGGAAGCAGGGTGGGAAGAAGTGGTCGAGATGGTTGTGGGAGTCAGTGGGTTTGTAATAAACGTCAGTCGATAGTCTATTTCCTGTGATGGAAATAAACTCTCCCGGCCTTCTCTCTCTCTCTATCCTCCCCCACCCGAGTCCCACCTCGGTTTCACCCAACAAACAGCTGACAATGGCCTGTTTCCTTTATCATTGTTACTTTTTTGTATATCTTTCAGTCATTGTTCTTTATCTCTCTACATCATCGTCTACATCTCTCATTTCCCTGATCCCTAACCGTTCTGAAGGGTCTCGACCCGAAACGTCACCCATTCCTTCTCTCCAGAGATGCTGCCTGTCCCGCTGAGTTACTCCAGCTTTTTATTTCTATCGCTTTCATTACACCCTGTTGGATTTGACGGAAGCTGTTGGCTCTTTGAACTCTTTGTTTAGCTGCTCATCTCTCCCCAGCCTGCAGAATTCTCCATTGCACTGTTGTTGAGTTTGTAACCATGGTATTGAGAGGGACCATCAAATGTAGGCACTGTTGCTCCCCAGCAGCATATTCTCAGTACCTAGTGAACGGTGGGTTCATTACCCTGGGAGCATCTGTGCAGGGCTGGGATTCACTCCCTGGTCTCTGCACAGCAATGTGTAGCCAGCTAATGTCTTTTTAAAAATAGAGTGCATAAATATTAACGGGTGCTGGAACAGGAGGTGAAGAATGGTCTGTGGAGTAGCTCTGAGCTGGGTACCAGTGTATATTGTATATTTCAGACTGAATCAAAACAAGATACAAGTAACTAGAGGTAAAACAAATGATCATTCCACACTAAATATAGACACAAAAAACTGGAGTAACTAAGCAGGTCAGACAGCATCTCTGGAGCCTATTTTATATTTTTAAAATGATTGCGACTGATTTATACGTTTAGAGTCTACAATGAAACAGGGGTAATAATTTAGATGAGATTAATAATACAAAGTTTTGTGACTTAAATGTGCTAAAGTTCAAATGTAGTTGGAAAAATAGAAAAAGGTGGAGTGGATAATGGCTACCGATACAACCATAACTAATCTAGAAATGAAATCAATGTGGATGGAGGTAAAGAGTACAGACCTTTAGATGGTGAAAATAAAGTAGGAGAATGAGATAAAAAAAGAAAATGAGTTACAATAACATCAAAGTCAGTTGGTTTAGAGGAGCTTAGTAGAAATGCTGTCTGTACACCCAAGGAACTGCAAATGCTGGTTCACCACAAAAATACAAACTGCTTGAGTAATTCTGCGAGCCAGGCAGGATCTCTGGAGAAAAATTGATAGGTGATGTTTTGGGTTAGGGTCCTTCTTCATGTTGTTACTTGTGGGTGGAGCACCAAGGCAAATTCCTTGTATGTGAATACTTGGCCAATAAACTTAAGGCCCTGTCCCACTTACGCGTCCTTGGCACACAAATTACGCGACCTCGTCATCGCGTTGAGGCGCATGGGCATCGTGTGGCTGCGCGGGGCCAGTCCCACTGAGAAGCGCGGAGGGATATGGAGTTGTGCGCGGTAACGTGCGGCGCTCTGGGATTTTGTACCGAACAAAATCTTCGCGCGCCACCGGCCTGTCGCGTAACTGACGGCCAAAGTGGGACGGGCCCAAGACCCAACGTCTCACCTTCAACAGCAGCAGAAGCAGGCAAACGATTGCCGAACTTGGCCTGTGGCTCACGGCCGTTGCGGATCCGGATCCGCCCCCACTCCTACTCCCAGAGCGGGACCGAGAAAATTGAAGATAGACACAAAATGCAGGAATAACTCAGCGGGACCGGCAGCATACTTTGACAGTTAGGCACCTGTCAAAGTAAAGCCACCGTCGGTCGGAATGTCTGTTTTTATTCTATTGTAAATTTTAGGCCTACTTTCTGTTTTTAGACATGGCAATTTTAATTTGTTTTTAAAGCTCTATGTATTTATCCTTTTTTATTAACTACACTGAATGGAAACTGATTGAGTAACGTTTTTTTGTTTCCTCTGTGTATGCGAGTACTCAGTGAAAATGATATTAAAGAAATACTGAATACTGAATCTCTGGAGAGAGGGAATGGATGACGTTTCGGGTCAAGACCCTTCTTTCAGACTGAAGAAGGGTCTCGACCCAAAATGTCACCCATTGCTTCTCTCCAGAGATGCTGCCTGTCCCGCTGAGTTACTCCTGCATTTTGTGTCCATCTTCAAATGACGTCACGCGCTCCAGACGGCTGTGTGGGCGCATGAAGACGCGTGTGACCTTCGTGGGACCATCGCGCCTCAACGCGATGACGAGGTCGCGTAATTAGCGTGCCAAGGACAAGTAAGTGGGATAGGGGCTTTACTTACTTCTTCAGACTAATTGTAGTGGAGGGTGAGGGAGAAAGCTGGTAGAGAGGTGGGGCAAGCCTGAAAAGTAATAAATGGAGACAGGTGAGGGAAGTGGTGTTGCACTGGGGTAAAGCGATGCTGTCTCTTTGTCCAGTGACATGGATTCAATCTCAACCTCTGGTGTTGGCTCTAATGTCAGCTGGACTTTATCTTTCACCCCACCAGTCTCTGCATCCAACACATCATTCTCTGCCATTTCCTTCACGTTCAACATCATCCCACTACCAGTCACATCTTCCAATCCTCACCACTTTCCGCAGAGGCCACTCGCTCTGCAACTCCTTGGTTCATTCATTCATTCATTCCTTCTCACCCAAACTATGCCCTCTCCAGGTACTTTCCCTTGCAACCACAGAAAATGTAACATTTGTCCCTTTAGCTCCTCCCTTATATCCATCCGGGGATCCCAGCAGTCCCTTCCTTGTGCCCATTTCGTCCTTCCAGATGAGACAGAGGTTCACGTGCACCTCTTCTAATCTTATCTGCTGCATTTGGTGTTCATGATGTGGCCTCCTTTACACCAGCGAGATCAAGATTAGACTAGATCTAATTGAAATGGTTAGTACCAGGAGATGCAGCAGACTTTAGTGGACTGAGCGCAAGTGTTCGGCGGAACTAGACTAGATCAATGAGATGTATCTCCTGAGTGTCAACCATTTCAAACACTCCTCCTTCCCAGACTGACCTTTCTAGCCTCCTCCATTGTCAGAGTGAGGCCACACGCACACTGGGGGAAACAACACCCTATATTCCACTTGGGTAGCTTACAACCCAACAGGATGAACATTGAATTCTTGAATTTTAGATAAGCAAACCACCCCTCCTCCCCTCCCTTCCTTGTGCCCATTTCTCCTTCTCCCCTTCCACCTATAATCCTCTTCCAGCTTGACATTTTATCTCTCTTCTATCCTCATTTCCTTATCTCACATTTTTCCCCTTTTCATCTCTGACATTTGGTTCAACCATCTGCAAATCAAAAATCTCCCTCGCCCATATCTACCTATCACTTGCCAAGATTTTTCTCTCCTCTACTGCAATCAGTCTGAAGAAAGGTTCCTACTCGAAACATCGCCTATCCATGTTCTCCAGAGATGCTGCCTGACTTGCTGAGTTACTCCAGCACTTTGTGTCTTTTTTGGTAAACCAGCATCTGCAGTTTCTTGCGTCTAAGTTCCCGCATCACTATGGTCGCTGAAACGGTCATTGATAATTAAGTCAAAACAAATTTAGTTTTCTATAAATAATTTCTACCGTTACAATAAGTGGACAATATTTAATTTGAAATAGTTAGGACAACAATTAGAACTGATCGAGTGCTGATACCTTTGTGGAAAGGAGCCTCTTTCCACAAAAATCTATCTTGGTCAAATTTGTGCATTAATCTCTAAGGATTTATAAACAGTGAGTGAAGCAACTGGTTCTAGATTTCAGATTGTCAATGCAGATTTACAAATTAATGGAAGAGCTGAGAGGAGCCTTTGTGTTGCTAGTTTGAGTTCATGCTTCCTATTGTTGCCACCCTTTCTAAATCTTTTCAGAACAAATAAAATCCATTTTTTGTGAAATCAAAGAGTTACATTTTGTTTCCCCTCCAAATAAATTCCTAATTTGGAATTCTTCAATGTTGTTTGACCTGCTCTTAACTTCCTTTCTCAACTTCCACATCTCATCTGTCTTGCTCTGTTTAGGACAATCAAGGATGAACTTTGATTATTGTTTAATAGGCGTTTCTCCCTTCAGTTTTAAGATGTCCCTGTAGCCTGTATTCAATTTCAACCAAATTCTGAAGTTAAAAAGGATAAACTTGTAGTACTATTAGGAATCGTAAAAATCACATTTAACATTCATTGTTTTATAAGCACTTTAGTGTAAACAAGTCATAAAACTTAATGCCACATGAAGCAATTTACATAAAGCTTTTGGAAAAAATTAGTGATTTGCATTTAATTGAACAGAGAACTACACATCAGTATTTTACAAAGCAGATGAACAGTATATACAAACTCCACAAAATTAAAATATTATGTGCAAATTGAGGCTATTGTTTGACAATTTTGAGGAAGGTTATAATGGGGAAATGGTGGAAACTACTTGCCAATCCATTCATGGTAATATGGAAATATGGACAATTTAGTTGATTTCAGCCTCACCAGGAAGTGCACACGTTTGTTTTACTTTAGCTGTGCATGATCTTTTGGTCCCATAAGCAATGACTTACTATATGAACTGTATAATTTGCTAGTGCTCCTTAAAACAACGTTAAAATTAGGTTCATTTATAGCCAACAATTTAGGGAAGAGAATTGTAACCAAATTAAGCCATATATACAATCTTTGAAAAATACAAAATGTAGTAAACATATAAACATGCTAAAAAGACACCACAGAAAGATATCACAAGCTACAGATAAGTTTTCTTCACTAAATAATGTGAAAGTGTTAAAAGGTGGAATAAATTTTCCATTAGGGCAGTAACACAAACATTTTTCACAACACTTTAAAAAAAAAAAGTATGAACCATAAAAAAAATAAGAAACCATTAAAGTTTAGTGTGCAAAACCTCCTTAAATTATTAAGGTAAGTTACCAGAAGAAAAACATTCATTTACATAGTCTACACAACTGCTGCAACACAACTGAACTTGGTCATTGATGGCCATTTAGAGTTTTACTGCACTCTCTGCACCACCGCTTCAAGCGCAAACAGTCCAATGCACTTCTAATGTAGTACATTTTAGAAAGGTAAGTACTGCTGTGACAGTTTTTTTTGTTTTGCTTCAGATTTTTGATATACAATAAAATATAAAATGTTATGTTACAAATTAATTTTGAAGATTCTAAAATCCTGCTGTCCACAACATTTCAGAACTAGGACTTAAATGATTAAAAACTGCATGCGAATCTGTGAAAGCAAAGGTTTCATTTATAATACAGTATATTAAGATATTTAGTGGTTGAAGTTTACATTTCACATTGTTAAAGAGCGGTGATGCGTTAAAATGTCAGTGCAAGTTTCATATGCTGAAGCAGTTTGCAGATTCCTCTGCTGAACAATTAGTGGTCTCCACTACTTTACTGGTATACTCCTTTGGCACCCTTACATTTAATTTTCTTTAGAGGCTGTAGGGCTTTAATCTCTTGTAACTGGTATGATCCCGCTTGATCCTTTAAAGATGCATCTTGCTAGGCATCTGAAATGCAATTCTGGACTTTGTCCATCCACTGCTGCGCGATCTGTGCGTCTTGCGCACAGAAATTATAAACACGTTTATTTGTTTTCAACTGCATTAAAAGGAACAAAAATCTTGTTATTCAACTTAAATCATTCAATGTGTTCACCTTTTAAAAAGTGACATGTTTTTTCAGAATTATATTTTATTCACATGCTTTTTGAGATTGCAGAGTAATATGAATAATGTTCATTGTATCAAGATAAGGAAGACAAGGTAACTAGGATAATCAGGTATATTCAATAAAAACAATACTTTTATGGCATTTCATAATTACAACTAGTCTACATCACAGAATTGATTATTGTCACTTCCGCTTTCCAGAAATAATTTGGAGAAGTTATGTAATAGTTTAGCTATAACTGATAAATGTACAAAAATATGATGCAAATGAATTCTACAATTTAACAAATTGTTAAAATATGCTGGGATCCCAATTGTGATTTTGCTCTCTACAACAAAAAGGACAAAACAATGTTTGTATTTTATTAGACCCAGTTTGTAATATTTTAACTCCAGCAGTCAATAAATCCTGGAACGGTACATGATTTCTCAAACAATAATGTATTAACATTTTCTACTTTCTCAGAAACAATTGTCCACAGAAAGGACAAAATTCTTGTTGCTGAAATATTAATAACTAAAATAATCTGTAATGTCTATCACGCACGGAAATCGCTATCAAAATATGGAGGGGGACAGGTGGGACACAATTTCTTGGCGACCGCATGCACTCACACACGCACACGCGGGGCTTCGGAGGCTCAATCCAGCGCTAAATGCAGCTCAACTCTGCCTGTCTCGCCAGGTTAACCTATAGCCCTGCCTGGACTGGCGGGACACCAGCGCTGCTTCTCCGCGCTGGCTGTAAACCTGGGCCATATTTCCCGCAAGTCCAGGCAGGGCTGTAGGTTAACCTGGCGGGACAGGCAGAGTTGAGCTGGGTTTAGCGCTGGTTCCCTGCGCTGGCTGTGGGCCTGGGGGCACAGCTCCCGTCTGACACACGACGTCTCTGACCACCCCCGGGTGTGGGGGGGGGAGCACTCGGGTGGGGACAGGGATGGTCCAGTGCGGTTCGGCAGCGATTGCAGCGCTGGAGAGCCGGGATCGATCCTCGCTGCGGATGAGGCGCAGGTCTGTGTCCAGGGCTGCCGAGAGTGTTTTGGCACGTCTCCCTCCTCCAATCACCGCGCTCTATCCTCAGTCCCACCCCCCCTACTTCCGCCTCTGACCGACACCTTCCTCCGCCAATCATCGCGCTGAATCATCATGTCCCGCCCCCCATTGCCTGACATCTCTCTCGTCCAATCGGCGCCCTCGATCAGCAGTCCCACCCCCACTATCTTGCGGAAAGCAGAGATTTCACCGAGTTTTAAAATCCAGATGATTAAAAAGGGGGGGGGGGGGGGGGGGGAGACGTGTCCCACCCCGCCCCCCCCCCCCCCGATCTCTATATTAATTTAGTGGGAAAGAAAGCTATTTCCTCCTCCCTATAGTCAAATCCAACAAAGAATTGCTGCTGATTAGAATTAAACAATCTTTGCAACAAAATCTGATGGTGGGACAATTCATAATAAATTACTCTTAGTCAGAAGGAATAGAACTTTTACTTTTCTATTCAGTACATATTTTGTGAAACAGGATTGCTATTTAAAATATAATTAATTGAAAAAAAGTTGATAACCTACAACACCAAGCTTCAAATGTCAAACAGACTAATCAACTAGATAACCAGCCTGAAGAGTAAATCTGACAACGTTCAGGTTTGGAGATGTGCCCTGTTTACTTTCATTGTTTACTTATGTGGCTTTTCAGCTGTGCATAGCAGAAAGGTGATGTAACTTATTTTTTGCAGCAGCAAAGTGTTATGTATCCTTGCGGGATTTCAACAGTGCATGTTAGATTGATGATGTAATTTAATTATATTTCAGCTGTGAGATTTAACAATGAATCTTGTTGGCTATGTGAATTTAAGGCTATGGTGGCTTTTTAATAATGTAACTGATGAACATTCACAGATCACACTCTACATGAGAACAAAGACAATTCAGAGAGGAAGGAAAAAACAATTCTCAGATAGTTTGTTTAGGGAATGACTTCAGGGTGTTAAGAACAAGGAGTAGCAGAAACTGGTTTCCTTGGCATAAGGAGAAAGAAAGATGGAGGTTAAACTGACCTAAATGCTGATCCAGGCCATATGGACCCTTTTTGGATTCAATATTCAAGTGGAGAACAGTTTCAAAAGCCACACTCAAGAGTCCAAGAAAGTATGCTACTTCCCCATAAAGATTATTTTAAAAGGATTGTAAGTGGAGACGATAAAACCAATTGTCCTGATCCATGGCAGAACCAAAGAAAATGAAAAGCAAAACTTTCAAACTGTAAATAATTTATTTGGGCTTGACATGAATTATGTAATAGGGGTAATGGAGTCCTTTTTGCCAAATAAGTAAATTAAACGAGGGAAGAGGGCTGCTGGCTATTGTAAATGAAATTGTACTGGAGAAAATAAACAAATTGGGAGAACGTCTTGGGATAAATGATCACAATGTGTAAAATGCAGAGGACAACTGAGCGGCAGTAGACTACAGAATGATGACACTGCGGTAGAATTGCTGCCTTACGGTGCCAGAGACCCGGGTTAGATCTTGACTACGGGTGCTGTCTGTACGGAGTTTGTACGTTCTCCCTGTGACCTGCGTGAGTTTTCTCCGGGTTCCTCCTACACTCCAATGACGTACAGTTTTGTAGGGTAATTGGCTTGGTGTAATTGTAAATTATCCCTAGTGTGTGTAGGTTAGCGTTAGTGTGCAGGAATCGCTGGTCAGCGCAGACTTGGTGGGCCGAAGTGCCTGTTTCCGCGCTGTATCTCTAAACTAAACCAAAATTGGCTTCATGGAAGGAAGCACAGGGCGGTGGTGGAAGGTGCTTTTTTAAACTGGAGGCCTGCGACACATGGTGTGCCGGTGGGATCGGTGCTGGGCCCATCGCTGTTTGTAGTTTATATCAATGGTTGGGATGAGAATGTAAAAGGCATGATTAGTAGGTTAGCAGATGACACTAAAACGGGTGATACTGTAGATAGTGAAGATGGTTATCAGAAATTTCAGCAGGCTCTTGATCAGCTGGGCAAGTGGGCTAAGGAATGGCTAATGGAGTTTAATACAGATAAGTGCAGGTGTTGCATTTTGGGAAGTCAAACCAGGGCAGGCCCTTCACAATGAATGGCAAGGCCCTGGGAAGTGTGGTAGAGTAGAGGGAATAAGGAGTGCAGTTACATAGTTCCCTTGGTACATAGGCGTTCATCAGTCAGAGTATTGAGTATAGAACTTGGGACGTTATGGCAAGGTTGTATAAAATGCTGGTGTGGCCACAATTGGAGTATTGTGTTCAGTTCTGGATACCCTGCTATCGGAAGGATGTTGTTAAGCTGGAAGGTGTGCAGAGAAGATTTACGAGTATATTGGCAGGACTCAAGGGCCTGAACTATAGGGAAAGGTTGGGCAGATGAGGACTTCAGTAGAAGGAGGCTGAGGGTGATCTTATTGAGGTATATAAAATCATGAGGGGAGTCAATACGTGAAAGCACAGTCTTCTACACAGGGTAGGTGAATCAAGAACCAGAGGACATTCATTTAAGGTGATTTAAAGATTTAACAGGAATCTGGGGAGGGGGAGCAACTTTGTCACGCAGAGTGGTAGATGGGAACAAGCTACAAGTGGAGATAATTGAAGCCGGTGCTATAAAAGCATTTTAAAGTCTATTGGACAGGTACATGGATAGGAAAGGTTCAGTAGGATATGGGCCAAAAACGGGCAAATGGGACTTGCTTAGATGGAGCATCTTGGTTGGCATGGATAAGTTGGGCCAAAGGGCATGTTTCAGTGCAGTGTGATTCTATATTAATACTAGAGATTGTGCAAAGTTAATTTATGAGACTGAGTGATGGAGAATTATGAAGATAAGATGCTTGAGTGGAAATTTAATTGTGATGCATAAAATTGCAAGGCTATAACAAGGTGAAATGAAACAACTTATGTCCTTCAACAGCAAAGCAAATAACTGTGGAACTCACATTTAAATTGATTGGTGAATGAATTAAACCATATGGGAAAATATATTAGTAAGGACTACTTTCTCACAAAATCCTCTTTCAAAGGTCAATTATATTTCTACTGACCATTACCTTCACGATTACTTAAAACTCCTGAACAGAACAGCATTTCCTGCCCAGGGGAATGTTGTGTAATCATTAATACAAGTTTCTGGTATTGCAAGTGGCATTGCACCAACAATTTAAGTAGGAGAAAAAAAAACTTACATCAAAGAATGCTCTTTCATTTGAATGCTTGGGTGCACCCAGTGTTGATGATGCTGGAAGGACTGACTCAACTTCAGCCAGGTCTATAAATCCTCTGGGGTTTGTATCTTCACCACTGTCATAGTACCGCAACTGGAGGATAAAGCAAATGCATCAATGCGAAAATAGTGACCAGGATATTTTGGATCAGGATAGCTCATCATGCCAACTTCAAAGAACCAATGGTCCTTCAAGTGGAAACTTTTTTTTGTGATATTAGTTGCACCACAAAGGCTTTCATTTCTGTTTATCAACTCTAATGTAATTGAACTGGCTACGCAACGAGTGACATTATGGAATTCTAAAATTCAACAAGCCAAGAGAAAAAAGTTTTTGGCTAATATATTTGAAATGATGTATACATTACAAAACATATGGCTGAGCTAAAAATACCATGTTTTTATTTTGCATTCCATTATATTTTGAAATATTTGAGAGAGAATTACAACTCATCTTCTGAATACCAGTAAGTTTACCAAGCAGTAATTATGGTTTAGGTTGTGTTAAAATCACTTATTTCATACAGCAATGTGTAACCATGTTGCAAGTTCAACATGCAGATTCCTCAGAATGAGGGCAATGGGAATTGCAACAGGTTTATTCTACAAAGAGAGTCCAACATGGGAGCAGTTGGAAAATGACTGATAAAGCTTGGCCAACACACTTGAGATTTCCCTGCTAGCCTAACTATCTTGAACTTGATAGTGCTTCCACAGAGAAATGTCAGCAGGCAGCACTCCCAAGTTTATTTCCGAGCAGCTTCCGATACATTCACAAAGTAATATTTGTTCAAGTAAAATAAAATTAATCTTTAGTGCATAATCTCCAGTAATAGATAGCTGTTTTAATACATCAAATTATATAGATTGTATTGTTAATGCTGTACCTGATGTTTAGTTATATCTAGAACAAACCAACGAGGTTTCCATCCTTTCAGTAAAGCACCTCTCTTGTAAAGTACACCTTCAAATGATCTACAAAAATTGAAATAAAATAACTCAATCTGCAGAAAACTGGTTACATATTATTGAACAAGGTAAAAAATAGCAGTTTAAAAAGCATGTTTACATTTCCAACTTTGATATATAATAGCTTGAATTGTCAAACTTTAGTTTAGTTTAGAGATACAGCGTGGAAACAGGCCCTTCGGCCCACCCAGTCTGCGTTGAACAGTGATCCCCCAATCCCGTCTTATCCTACATACTAGGGACAATTTACAGAAGCAAATTAACTTACAAACCTGCACGTCTTTGGAATGTGGGAGGAAACCAGACAACATGGAGAAAACCCACGTGATCACAGGGAGAACATACAAACTCTGTACAGATAGCACCCGTAATCAGGATCTGACCCGGGTATCTGGCGCTGTAAAGCAGCAACCCGACTGCTGCGGAACTGTGCCTTGTTAGTAATAAAGCTTCTTATGTGAGATGCTGATATATTAGCTAACTATTCATTACTATGAATGTTAATCATCTGGCAGTCAGTTCCAGAGGTGAAAAGTGGAATAGTGGAGAACTGAGGGGATAGAGAGTGCTGAATTCAAAATATTTATCTGACCTGTTCTCCACATCCTTTGAAGAAAACTGGTTGTACAGAGTTGCTGCTCTTCTCGTATTTACTCCATTTGAGGGTGATGTAGTGGTGCTTCGATCATTCTCACCAATCCCACTGTCTGCCAAATGTAGCATGGACCTTCTTTGGAAGGATTGTACATTAGATGCCATCAGCGATGAAGCAACTCTCTGTTACAATAGGAAGTGAAAACAAAGCGTAAAAAAGAAAATCATCATCATACTGTTTTCTGCAAGACTCAGCCTGTGGGCAACTTATCATCTGATAAAATAGATGTGTTTGCAAAGTGATCAAAGTTGCGAACTAAATATTTCACAATGAGGATAAGCAAAATAAAAATTAAAAAAAGGAGTGATAGTAAAGGATATGGTAAAGGCAGCAGAGAGAAAAGGTTTATCAGAAAATAAAATAAATAATATATGTTTGGGCAAAGGTTAAAAATATGAAGAAACTGCAAACATTGATGGAAGTTTCTTAAAACCCCCGCTTCCCCCCCCAAATTAATGATGGTAATCTAGTGCCTATATAAATTCTTGTACGAAAGCGTTGTAAGAAAGGGAAAAAAAATTGTGGCGAGACTTTAACGTTGATGCATAGAATGACAAACCAAATTTGTAGTGAGTGTGGAGGACAAATTCATGGGGCATATGATTTTCAAGATTAGTATGTTGAGGAACCAATAAACCAATGACTAGCTTATTTTTGAAAGGGTTTGATTCATAATCTTTCAATCAAGGGGCTTTAATCATAATGTAGTAATAACTTTCTAAAACATGCAGCTATCATTTAGTTAAGTCCAAAACCAGCGACTTGAATCTAAATAAACCACACTGCAAAAGTATAAGACAAGAATGCACTATGGTACATTGGAGTGTGCATTGGAAAAATAATAAATGGCACTATTTAAGAAAGGAAGCGTTACTATGAACCAATCAGCCTGGGATCAGTAGAGGTTAATGTTAAGATTGGATAGTCAAAGGGAACCATGTTTGACAAATCTGCAATACGTTTTCTTCAGGCTGTTACCACCTGAGAAGGTAACTAGCAGATGTGCTGCATTTGGGCCTTGAAAAAGCCTTTGATAGGAAATTGTAAGAGATCATCAAAATAAAATTAACACACAGAGGGTCTTGGTGTATGGTGTTAGGTAAACTGTTGGGACTGAAAGCAGATAAATCCCCAGGGCCTAATGGTGTGCATCACCGAGTATTCAAGGAGGTGGCCCTCAAAATTGTGGCTGCATTGGTGATCATTTCCAATGTTCTATAGACTCTGGATCAGTTCCTGTGGACTGGAGGGTAGCTAATGTAACCCCACTTTTTAAAGAAAGGAGGGAGAGAGAAAACAGGGAATTATAGACCAGTTAGCCTGACATCAGTAGTGAGGAAGATGCTTGAATCTATTATTAAAGATGTAATAGCAGCACATTTGGAAAGCAGTGACAGGATCAGTTCTGACCATTCAGATAATAGAAACATATAACATTCTTAAGGAATTGGACAGACTAGATGCAGGAAAAATGTTCCGATGTTGTGGGAGTCCAGAACTAGGGGTCACAGTTTAAAAATAAGGGGTAGGCCATTTAGGACTGAGATGAGGAAAAACTTTTTTACCCAGAGAGTTGTGAATCTGCGGAATTCTCTGCCACAGAAGGCAGTGGAGGCCAATTCTCTGGATTTTTTCAAGAGAGTCAGATATAGCTCTTAGGGCTAACGGAATCAAGGGATATGGGGAGAAAGCTGGAATAGGGTACTGATTTTGGAGGATCAGCCATGATCATATTGAATGGCTGTTCTGGCTCGAACGGCCGAATGGTCTACTCCTGCCCCTATTTTCTATGTTTCAATGAATGTCATTTTAGGATTCATAGGATGCTAGAAAGCAGATTGTGAGGCTCCAGTTGTTATCTATCTACATCTGTAATTTAGATGAGGAGATAAAGTGTAATGATTCATGTTTGCTGATTAAAAGCAGGGTTGTAGTGAGAATTATGAAGAAGACTTCAGAGAGACTTCAAAAGAATATAGGTGAATGAAGGAGGACATGAAAGATGGAATGCAAATTGAGAGAAAATGTGAAATCATTCACTTTGGCAGAAAAATAGTAAAGCATGGTCGTATTTGTGTTCAGAGGGACTTGCGTGTCCTTGTACACAAATCATTTCATGTTAACATGTTGGCACATAAAGCAATTAGGAAGGCTGACACTGTGTTGGTCTTTATCGCAAGTGGGTTTGATTACAAGAGTAAAGACATCTTGCTGCAATTATATGGAGTCCTGGTCTGCTCTCTCTGCAATGTACTTACAGTTGGTTCTGGTATCACTTCCTCTTTGTGGCTAACTTTTACTCGATCCCAGATTGGTTTCCACTGTTCAAGATTTTGATTTAATTCGTTCTCCAGCCTTCCAATTTCCTGTAATTACATTATTCCAGAGTAGAATTGACATCATGATGGCAGAATATTTAACTATGAGTAGCAAAATTTAACCTCCAGGCATTGAAACAAAGCTAATTTGGAGTAATCAAGCAAACAGGTGCTATTTTTATTTCTCTGACCTGTAATATTGAGATGCGGTGTCAGCTGATATAGTCTAAAGTAAAATAATCACACCCTTCATCACCATACATCTCTTGTAAATATTAGTCCAACAGAGATGTGTTTACATTTTGTGCCAGGAGATGTTTGTGCCAATACCATGATTTTTCTACCGGAATTTCATTTACCTGCCTTTAATGTTCACTTCTTCATGACCTTAACTGAAAAAAATCAATTGATCTCATTCCTGAAATTTTCAATTTGCAGAATAACTTAAAATAAGAGTATTCTGAGTTCCTACATGAGGCAAACACTTTTGTTACTTTAGTCGTGGGTGGCCTGTGCCCTCTTGAACCCATATCTGGCATCCCAACCAAACAAACTGTTTCTTTGAATTAATTCCATGAAATCTTTTTGTTTAATCAATTTAAAGATGCAGATTATATACCTCCTCACTTTTTCAAATTAAGGTAATAATTTAATCATTTTTAGATCTAGATTTAGTGAAGGTGCACTTTATAGGATCTTTGCATTAATATCCAAACCTGACCACGAAATACAGAAGATGTGGCCATGAGTGCACATGAAGTATTAATTCATTTCTACGCGCTAGACATTGCTTAAAGAACATCTTATTAGCCTTTTTAATTCCTTTTTATGCCGGCTCACCAGTGTTTGGCAATTTTGTATAGATTCCCATCTTCTCCTCTGCACCTGCTAGTTAATGACCAATGAAGAAATAATCCACTGCTTACCTGAATCTAAAATTCCACAATAGCTTCAATTACTCATTAAATGCTTTGTAATTTCCAACTTCAATGTGCTTGTAGTATTGTCCTTGCTAAGGAAGAAGAGCCTCGACCCGAAACATCACCTAAACGTCACCTATCCATGTTCACCAGAGAGGCTGCCTGTCCTGCTGGGTTACTTTATCAGTTTCTATTCTTTTTACTTTACAAGCATTTAATTAATCTTGGGAAAATTGTAATTGTAGACTACATACCCTTAAATAATTATATGTCTACAATTGTACCGCTGCTGGCAACCCAAATTCCACCGACCTTGGTTGTGTGGCAATTAAATTATATCAATTATATCAATCAATCAATCAATTAAGTTTTATATTTTTGGCGCTCAGCCAACTAATTATGGAGAGGTCGGACAAGTGAATATAGAGAATTAGCAAAACAGGATTTTGGCAGATCTCAGTGGCTCAAGCAGTAGCCTTCTACATTAACTTCTCTGCCCTTGGCATTCTTCGTTGCCACAGAGAGGTCAAATGGAAATTGGAAGAACAACATATATTTTACTATGGTTGTTTACAACCCCAGGGCAAGAATATTGAATTTCCTAATTTTAGGTAACCCACATCTCTGGTGCTCTCCTGCCACAGCCACCACCTGTCCACCTGGTTTTCTTCTTCCCTTGTTCATGCCACTAATCCCATCACCCTACCTGGTTCCATCCGCCCATCAACTCCTCCCTATTGGCTCCACCCATTACCTATCCCATCTCCTACACACCATTATATACTGTAAATCTTTACTGTTCACTCTCAGTCCTAATGTAGGATCTTGACCAAAAACATCAACTATTGCCTCCACAGATGCTGCTGAGTTTTGCCTGTATTTGATTTTGAGAAGTAGGACACACTTAGTAGGCCACATTTACCCTAAAGCCACTTTAGGCATGGTTAGTAGGCTGCATTTAGCCCATTACATTGTGAAAATGCTAACGCAACACACACTACACAATTTTGGCTCAGTTTTTTGCTCTGGCCTGAAATTGGTACTCGCGGTTCAAATATTTAGACACCCCATTGGCAGAGAGCAACATAGGAAGCTAGTCATGTCCAAATGTTAGATTTGTTAAATTAACATGTTAGTAATATCAAAGATTGGTGAGTCATTTTCAAACTTTACGCAGCTCTATTTGTAAATTGGATCATACCATTTAAAACACATAATTCGCATTTAGTTTCATTTGTTTATACCTCAAGGAGTTTGGTAATGGCATCCGGCTGCACCTTGGAGACATTGTCATAACATGGCCATACCACCTTTCTATGGGTTTGTGGGACTGAACCATCCATCTGTTCAAGTTCCTCAGAAGCACCTGTTTTTGCACTGACCATGTCCCATTCATAAGAAGGGCCACTTGAAAGAGTCTCTCCTATGTAGTAATCCCATTTCTTCAGAGCAGAGATATTTATGCAGGGTCTGAGTATATATTTCTGCAAAGAATGATGTATTTAAAAGTAAATAAAATTGAATTGCATGGTTTCAGATTTTAAATTAATGAGAAATAATTGATTAAATACAGAATTGTAGAAGTATCATACCTCCCCTTCTTCAGGACTATACATGTAGCTGAAAAAAACAGGTCCTTTCTTATGAATCCTGTCAATACATTCCCAAATACAGATTCCTCTTTTTGATTGCTTATCTATCTTGTCCTCAAATAAAATACCTAGCAAAACAAAGAACAATGATCGCATTATTTACACACGTCAATTTGTGTGGGTGAAAATATAAATGGAAGAAACGCTATTAATACACATCTTCAACAATAAAGCTCAATATAATAATCATATATTTAAATTTACAGCAATGTATATCAAAATCTAATTTTTGATTGAATTTTTAAGGTGAGAAAGGAAAAATTTAACAGGAACCTGAGGGGCAACTATTTCCGCACAGAGGGTGGTGGATATATGGAGCAAGCTGAGAAGGTAGTTGAGGCAGGTTCTATAACAATATTTAAAAGACATTCGGACAGGTACATGGATAGAAAGGTTCAGAGGAATATGGGCCAAACTCGGACAGCTAGGGGTAGTGTAGATGGGACATCTTGGTCGGCATGGGTAAGTAGGCACGAAAGACCTGTTTCCATGTCTTTCGTGTCATTCGGTCCACTGAGTCCAAATAATGGGTAAGTAACTGTATATTTTTGTGTACTAAAGGCCAAATCTCTGCTGTACACTTTTTGGGAAAGGGAAAACTACATACAAAAATTGGGGGGGGGGGGGGGGTGCGCGCAAATGAATCATAGAAGTATGAAAGTATAAATTAATAAAACCCATCGTCTGTTTTACCATAGTCTCCATTTGAAGTTCAGTTATAGTTTAGTTTAGTGATACAGATGGAACAGGCCCTTCGGTCCACTGAGTCCACGCCAACCAACAATCACTTGTACACTTGTTCTATCCTGCACACCAGGGACAATTTACAGAAGCTAATTAACCTACACGTCTTTGGAATGTGGAAGGTAACTGGAGCACCTGGAGGAAACCCACACGGTCACAGGAGAACATACAAACTCCGTATAGACAACACCCGTAGTAGGGATTGAACCCGGGTCCCTGGCGCTGTAAGGCAGCAACTTCACCGCTGAGCCACTCTATTTAATTTACAAAGACATTATTCTGCACTCTGGATAAAATACAAGATTAAGAACTTGTATATTTGGAGTCCAGTCCGTTAATCCAGACCACAAAGCATTAACAAAAAGATTAGATATATTTGAATAACCATCACAAGGATTGGCTTCGGTGGCAACATCTTTACCTCTGTGGTTGATAGCTGCAAGTTCAAGCTCTATTGTAACTGTGGGAGACAATCTAGTATTAGAAATTCACTATGAAGGAGAGCTGGTAGCAATGGATAATGTGCTCTTTGGATGAGATGCTATAAAATTCTGCCTGAACAAGCAGAGAATCATTTGAAGCAATGCAGCAGATGTCCTGGCCAACACTCTTCCATAAGCCAAAACCACAAAAATCAACTGATCTGGTTTTCATTCATTCGATGTTTGAGTAATCTTGTTCTATATAGCCTTGTTCTATATTGGCTCCTCGTTTGTCTTTTTTTTAAATAAAGTAAGGGGGTGTACTTCAATAATGATCTATTGATTGTACATTGCCTTAGAATGTTCTGAGGATGTAATGAGATTTTTTATATGCAGGTTCTTTCTATCTTGTTGTATTTGCACACTTAAAGCATTAAACTGCATTTTATAGAACACTGCCGGTAGTTTCATTAAAAAAATGCATGCAGTTTCTTAGAATACTAACATCAAAATATTTTGATTTATGTAAAACATACCATGTTCTATTCGTTCATAGTCAGAATCCAACAGGAAAGTTTTGTAACGATTGGACACATAATGGTAGGCTAGGAACTTCAGATAATACTGGTTGAACTCAAATTCCATTGGATACTGGTGGTGAATCTATAAGGAAAACAGGAGGAGGATAACAACTGTAAATGGAAAACATGAAAAGTGGAAAATCTGAATTCTTAATAAAAAAGTGACAGGCAAATATTTCAGCTAATTATATATTTTCAAACTTGATGGAAATTATTCTTGGAAATGTTTGCCTGTGCTGATTTACAAGGTGGTCATGAATATTTATTTTGTCATTCATATCTATCAACAGTTCCCAATTAGTTTATGTGGAGACACCAAATATGTACTACGTTGATAAACACAAATCAGCAAAGTGGGGTGCTATTTTTAATGATCAACCTGTATGCCATTACTCCCCCCCATCTTGAATGGCATTGGCACTGTGCTAGCACAAGGTCTCATGGAACTGCCCAATGGCACAGAATCTCGACTGATGGGAGAATCTCACCCAATGACAGGCTTGCCAGGGGTAAGTCTCCAGAGTTTTGGGCACTCACCTATATTATTTAATTATGAAAAGAAAGCAGCAAATCACATGCACAGATTGAATAAGTACATCTTACAGGAAACAGAACTAATTCGGAATATATTTCTAACATGTAATCATGTCATGCGAGCATGGTTATGAAAAGCACTGCATAGGAAAGGAGTACCCTTATCCGAAAGGAAACTTTGTTTCATGTGATTTTGATTAAATATACCATATTTTGTAAAAGAAGCTAACAGAGAAACTGAGGGCAAGATTGATATTCTCAAGCTAGCCCAAACACTACAAAGGGAAATTCAGTGATGTAAATACAGTCTGTAGTGTATGTACTTAGTTGCTCGGCCCAATATGGCGACGGATTTTCTCTGTAGAGCAAGGCAGTGCTGCAGACCAGAGATGACAAGAGTTGTGTTTCCTAAATTAATATTATTACTGTAAATATATATGTATGGTCACACTGATCTGATCTGTATTCATGACTACAATATCCTGTTTTGCTGCAGCAATGCAATAATTTCATTGTCCTATCTGGGACACATGACAATAAACTCTCTTGAATCCTTAATCTTATCAACTATCAACTGGTTTATCTTTCTATTTTCATGCTCCTCTTTGGCCCCTCTCACTGTCAGTGGAGAGTCTCTGCACGAGTATAGTCTCAATCAATGTCAGAATTGTCTGTGGGGCTGAACTGAAGTCAGACCCACCTACAGTTAGTCTCTGAATCTTACCTGATGTCAGATCCACATCAGTCATTAAAACATCTTACCTGATGCACACAATCCAGAAATTGCAAAAACACTGGAGCAAAGCCACTTCCTTGGCTGTTCGGAGTTAAATTACTACGTTGGCTGAATTTATGTCCAAAGGACAACCATTCCTTTTCAATAAGTATTTTAAAACCTTCCAGTGTTCTGTAGAATGGATCACACAGCAATTGTGCAAGGGAAACAATCTGGGAAAATAACAGAAAAAGGTACTTTAAGAGATAGGTCTAGGCATCCATAAAGCTTTATAAATTCACAGCAAGCTGATAAATTATATAACCACATTATGTTTGGTACATGAAAATAAAGACAGCTTTCCGTCCATTGAATCACCTAGTACATATTATCCAGCTACAAATACAGATATTCTGACTTAATTTGGCCTCTATGATTACATCTGGAGGGAAGCAGCTGCATAGGGGCATGTTGTACACATTATATATCGAAGTATTTTGTTATATGCAAAAATAGAAAATTCCATCTCTTTTGTATTTACCTCCTTAACTATCTTCTTTCACATCACAAATTCTTAATGGATTCTGGCATTATCCACAAATGATTAGTGATTATAAATGCTAGCACAGTACAGGAGCCTGGTTCTTTTTTAATCTGAAATCCCATTATACACAGAAAGCCAGTTAAAGCTGAGGAGAGAATTCTAGAGCTTAGAGGCAGCTGCATATTTTGCTTTGAATTGCAAATTCATTAGATTACACAGAATAAATCAGAAATGGAGAAGTGTCAAATATCTGAGCGTTATAGAACTGGTGAAAGTAACATATTTTAAAATCCATGCATTACAGAATCCTGAGCCCTTAGCAAGCACATCAGAGAAGGGTAAATCAGACATTGTAAAAATTAGAAAGAAAGCAGAGTTATGGACAACTTATGTTTAATGTAGAATTTTGTTATAGAATGGTTGAATGTATTGATAACAAGGACATGGATAAAAGCTTTAGCAACAGAGAGCAGCAGGTTCAGACAACATCACACAAGCTGGATAGGTTTTGTTGTCAAGGATTCAGCGCAGGTCAAATACAACATCAAATGTACAGATGTATTCAGATTCAGATTCACATTTATTGTCACATGCACCAATTAAGGTACAGTGATATTTGAGTTGCCTTACTTGAGTGGGAAATGGGAACAAAGTTTGTATCCTCATCCGGTACTGGATGATGGGCAGGTAAAATGATAATCTGAGACAATAGAAGGCGTAAGCCTACATCTGACATGTGAGAGTCAGTTGGCCAGTTGATCGAAGTTCAGAACCGGCATGTTCCAGTAAGGAGGAGGGATATGGATAGCAAAGCAAGGGAACCATGGATGAAACAGAGGTTGTAAATTAGGTCAAAAAGAAAAAGGAAGCACGTGCAAGCAAGGTTTAGGAGGTTGGGAATGCGGATGACTAGAAAGGCCAAAAGGGGCCATGAAATGGCTTTGGCGTGTCGGATTAAATAAAATCCAACAGTTTTTTATACCTACATTAAAAATAAAAGGGTACACAGGGAGAAATAGGACTGGTTAAAGATAAATTAAAGAATTTGTGCTTGGAGTCTGGAGATGTAGGCTAGGTACTAAACTAGTATTTTGCAACTGTTTTCACCAAGGAGAACAATATGGAAGAGATGAAGATCAGTGTGGAGAATACTAATATGCAAGTGCAGTTGAGATTAAGGAGGAGGAGGTGTAGGGGTTCTTGAAGAGCATTAAGGTGGACAAATCCCCAGGAACTCATGGGATCTATAGAGGTTATTAAGAGAGGAAATTGCAGGATCTTTGTGTCTTCTCTAGCCACAAAGCTAGAGGTCCCAGAGGACAGGAGAATGGTTAATGTTGTTCCTTTATTTAAGAAAGGACGTAGAGAGAATCCAGGGAATTGTAGGCCAGTGACCCTAAAACCCCCGTCTCACATTGCGAGTCAACCCACGAGTGACCCCGAGTTTAAAACAAATTAAACTCGTGGTAATCACGTACAATTAACGTGGCGGGAACGTCGGAACTCGTGGACGCAACTTAGTGACTCGTGGCGCTAATGGCAGGTACCCGGGAAACTTGTTAACTCTTGAAAAACTTTAAACATGATTAAAGATTTCCACGACTCAAATTTACTCTTGAAGTTAAAATTTGAAACATTTAAACTCGCTGTAAGAACGTAGTATCCCGTGAGTTTACCGCAGTGATTCGTGAGTCTACCATGGGCACTCTTTAACTCAGCGGGCAGGCAGCATCTCTGGAGAGAAGGAATGGGTGACGCCCCCCCCCCCACCTTTCCCTCCCAACTCCAGTCCCGTCCCGACCCCCTGGGAAACTGAAGGGAGCGACAATCAACTGCCACGGATACAAATAATGTCATACACAAGAAAGGGCAGATGCTGCTTGACAAAAAGTGAACACACAGTACTGGAATAACACAAAGACGCAGCAGAATTTTGGAAACGTCATCCCGTCACCCATTCCTTCTCTCCAAAGATGCTGCCTGGCCCGCTGAGTGACCAGACTGAGGGAATATCCTTCATATCCCACGTATATGAAGCAGAGAGAAACGCTCTGGCACTGAACGGTGCGCATTTTCCCATTGTAGGTCATATCAATAGATGTGGCCGCGCTGAATTCTATCTTTAACTCAATGCCGCAGGATGGAGCTGTCTACTTTAACACTGTTGCTTCGCCGCCACCGCCTCCTTGCTGCACAATGGCAGCGAGTGCGGGGCCGAGATCCTGCCTAGTTTTTTTAAGTTCTGAAATTGAATAACTTTCAATACTGAATCAGAATATACTTACTGTATGAGATGCTGTCCAGCTCCTCTATTTGATATTTAAAACAGGCCTTCATTCATGGTTGGCTCAAGAGTAACTCGGGAGAGGAACTTGGTACATCGCAGAAATGAGAAGTAAACGGCAAACTTAGACATACACGTAGGAACTCGTTTAAACTCGTGAACATAAACTTGGAATCTTGTAGACAGCCACGAGTGTGATTTTTTCTTTCACTAGGGATCACTCGTGGGTAGACTCGCACCGTGAGACAGGGCCATTATACGACTGATAGGGAAACTGTTGGAGAGGCATTTGATAAAGTAAGGCATTTGATAAAGTCCTTCGCGGTGGGCTGATCCAGAAGATTAAATTGCATGGGATTAACAGTGAATCAGTCGTATGTTTTTAGGACTGGCTTACTGATAGGGTTGTGGTGGAAGAACAATATTCAGGCTGGAGGACTGTGGCCAGTGGAGTTCTGCATGGATCTATGCTGGGATCACTGCTGTTTATATATGATATATATAAATGACATTGACATAGATGGGGTGGTTAATAAATTTGCAGATGATACCAAGATTACTGGGGAAGTAGACTGTGGGAAAGGCTGTCAAAGCTTACTTTCAATGACTGATGAACAAGGACCCCCAGATCCCATTGTACTTCCCCTTTTCCCAACTTGACTCAATTTAGATAATAATCTGCCTTCCTGTTTTTGCCACCAAAGTGGATAACCTCACATTTATCCACATTAAATTGCATCTGCCATGCATCTGCCCACTCACCCAACCTGTCTAAGTCCCCCTGCATCCTCATAGCATCCTCTTCACAGTTCACACTGCCACCCAACTTTGTGTCATCTGCAAATTTGCTAATGTTACTGTTAATCCCTTCATCTAAATCATTAATATATATTGTAAATAGCTGTGGTCCCAGCACTGAGCCTTGTGGTACCCCACTAGTCACTGCCTGCCATTCTGAAAGGGACCCGTTAATCCCTACTCTTTGTAAGGAAATCATGTTTAGCACAGACATTGTGGGCTGAAGGTAGACACAAAAAGCTGGAATAACTCAGCGGGACAGGCAGCATATCTGGAGTGAAGGAATGGGTGACGTTTCGGGTCGAGACCCTTCTTCAGTCATGGGCTGAAGGACCTGTTCTTGTGCTGTATGGTTCAATGTTCTAAAAGCAATCATGGGGAATAAAAACAAGAAACTGTCAGCGGTCGAAATTCTCGCTTCTGCACCTGGGGATCCAGCTGAGAGCTCAATAGCCAGCACAAAAGGTCAAGCATATACTGGAGACTATTTTTCACTTCACCAGGGACACCACAGTGACTCCCAAGGCAAGGGTGAGTGCTCCTAGCTTCACACTCAGGGACTCCAGCGATAGGAGTTCATATTATCCACAAGTGGATTATCTTCAATTTGAAGGGGCTATCCTGAAAGTGAACTTTCAGGGCTATAGCAAGATAATCCAGGACGAATGCTGCAAGAGAGTTGTAAGGACATTGAAGTATCTTAGAAAGCCTGTATCCACTCTGCCTATCCTTGAACCTGATAGAAATGTCAAAGAAGAGTAATGGAGCAGGGAGTAGCATTGGTTCATTAACAAACTGTTGGATGTGCACATATCAGCAGATGTAGCTGACCAGGAAATTGAAATTTAGGGTAATCTTGACCCTAAAGATGTTTGAAAGTGTATATATTTTAATTTGTCTTCAGCATGAGTAACAGCTGGTTCTTAGAAAAGGGGAGATGCAACGAGACCTGAGTGTCCTTGTACATTAGTCATTGAAGATAAGCATGCAGGTACAGCAGGCAGTGAAGAAAGCAAATGGCATTTTGGCCTTCCTAGCGAGAGGATTTGTGTATAGGAACAAGGAGGTCCTACTGCAGTTTTTCAGGGCCCGGGTGAGTCCACACCTGGAGTATTGTGTGCAGTTTTGGTCTCCTAATTTGAGGAAGGACATACTTGCTATTGAGGAAGTGCAGCGTAGGTTCACCAGGTTAATTCCCGGGATGGCGGACTGACATATGATGAAAGAATGGATTGATTGGGCTTACATTCACTGAAATTTAGAAGGATGAGAGGGTATCTTATAGAAACATATAAAATTCTTAAGGAATTGGGCAGGAAAAGTGTTCCCGATGTTGGGGGAGTCAAAGTTTAAGAATAAGGGGTAGGCCATTTAGGACTGAGATGAGGAAATACTTTTTCATCCAGAGAGTTATGAACCTGTGGAATTCTCTGTCATAGAAGGCAGTGGAGGCCAATTCACTGGATGTCTTTAAGAGAGAGTTAGATATAGCTCTGAGGGCTAACAAAATCAAGGGATATGGGGAGAAAGCAGGAATGGGGTACTGATTTTGGATGATCAGTCATGAAATGGCCAAATGGCCTACTCCTGCACATATTTTCTATGTTTTTTCTGTAACTTAAAAAAAATCTAGGCACAGGCAATGCCAGGATCTACTGCCATCCCCAATTGTTCTTCAGATGGTAGCAGCGAGTTGCATTCATGAATTGCTGCAGCGGCTCTGTACTTTATTTTAGCATGACCAAAATCTGGCAATTCCAATAGCACAGATCTGCCCTGGCTCTGTAACTAAGTAACAACAGGCCTTTGAGACTGATTGCACACCGAATTTCTTGATTGAAGTATCATAATGAGCAAAAGGTGATGCCAAGGAAGGATATAGACTACTTAAGTGGACTTGGCAATTGCAAAGCATTAAGTATTCTGAATTAATTCAGCTTCCAAATATTCATAGGAGCAACATAGGCCCTCTTTCAATAAAGATATCACGTATAATTGAAATAGAGTTCTTAGAAACCACTGGTTTCCAGGGAAATTAATTTATAACGTTAGTTGTTATTTAAGATTGAGTTCTAAAAGACTAGAAAGAGAATTGCTGAACTCTGACAATCATGAGGGACGCTAGGGAGATATCAAAAGACAGGAAACAGACTAATGCAGTGCCACATGCAACAAGGACTGTGGAACACATTGAAATAATTACAGACCCATCCATCTTCTTCTTCAAGGAAGACAACACAATCAATCAGAGTAAACTTCTGGTTCAAATGAAAATGCTGCCTAACAAACCTATCTGAATTTGCCTATGAGGTGACAAGCCAAGCTGACTGTGCAACCTGGTGATAAAAGTATTTCCTTATTTCTAAAAGCTTGGGAAATTCCATATGAAAGCCTTTCAATTAAATTCACGATGCAATGGAATCAAGGGCAATTTTGAGAAGGTTAAGAAATGGCTGCTTGTTGGGGGAATTATGTCAGTGTTGGCCCAGTATTTCCATTGCTATAGACTATTTATTATTGATTATTGTTATAGATTGGGGCGGTACAATGGCGCAATGATCGAGCTGCTGCCTTACAGCGTCAAAGATCCGAGTTACATCCTGACATCAGGTGGAGTTTGTACATTCTCCCTGTGAATGTGTGGGTTTTCTCCAGGTCCTCCGGTTTCTTCCCACACTCCAAATACGTCCAGGTTTGTAGGTTAATTGGCTTTGGTAAAACTGTAAATTGTCCCTAGCCTGTAATACAATGTTAGTGTATGGGGTATGCTGTATGCTGGTCAGCGCAGACTCGGTGTGCCAAAGGGCCTGTTTCCGCGCTGCTTCTCCGGTCCAAAATTGTTTAACTTTGAAAATGTCTATAAAAGTACTCCAGAAGAGATCTTTACTTTGATGTAGGCCCAGAACCAGGCCAAGTGGATTTTTGCCCCTTGCAGACAAACTGCCCGAGAGATACACGACACCAGCATTTTATGCCATCACTAATTAAATTACTATAGCAGAGTAAATATCATAAAACAACCAAGTAGGAAGGGATGATATCCTGTGTAGAAACTTTCATGAGGGGGGTAACAGATTTTTACTTTACCCATTTGAACAACAATATGCACAGAGTGCATAATGGCATGTATCTGGGCAATGTACAAACAATTATACAATAAAAATCGTAAAAAAGTTAATAACTAACATTCTTACAATATTTCATACCGATTAAGCGATTCCTTGTAAGGAGGATTTTTTTGCAACTCTGAGAATGATCTTTGGAGACACAAGGACCTGCAGATGCTAGGATCTTGTATAGAACACAAAGTGCTGGAGTAACCCAGTGTGTCATGCAGCATCTCTGGGGGAAGGAAGCAACTGCAGATGCTGGTTTAAACCGAAGTTAGACACAAAATGCTGGAGACCATTCCCTCTGCAACTCCCTGGTTAAATCATCCCTTCCCACCCAAACCATCTCCTCCGCAGGTACCTTCCCCTGCAACCGCAAGAGAAGCAACACTTGTCCCTATACCTCCTCCCTCGACTCTGCCCAGGGACCCCGACAGTCCTTTCAGGTAAGGCAGAGCTTCACATGCACCTCCTTCAACCTCACCCACTGTATCCGTTGTTCAAGATGTGGACTTTTATACATTGGCGAGACCAAAAGTAGACTGGGCGATTGTTTTGCTGAACACCTTCGCTCAGTCTGCCTGGACTTACCTGATCTCCGGGTTGCCAAACACTTTAACCCCTTCTCACCTGATCTCCCAGTTGCCAAACACTTTAATTCCCCTTCCCATTCCCACACTGACCTTTCTATCCTAGGCCTCCTCCATTGTCAGTGCGGTGAATCGCAAATTGGAGGAATAGCATCTCATATTTTGCTTGGGCAGCATATGGCCCAGTGGTACAAATTTTGATTTCTCAAACTTCAAATAACCCCTGCACTCCCTCTCTCCCCCACCCAAGTCTTCTTCATAATTCTCGCTACAACCCTGCTTTTAATCAGCAAACATGAATCCATTACACTTTATCTCCTCCTCTTAATCACAGATGTAGGTGGAGAACAACTGGAGACTCACAATCTGCTTTCTCACATCCTATGAGTGCTAAAATGACATTTATTGAAACCTTATTCGAAAATTGATTAAATTCATTTTTTAATCACTCGCGGGGTGATGCCTGTTTGGTGGTGAGTAGTCGCTCAAAGAGTCGTACCTTTTTCTGGTCGCTGCTGGATTTTCAACATTTTTTAAATTTTCAGCGACTTTCTGGGACTATGACGGGTGCCGGCAAGTCGCCAAAACAAAATCGTGTAAATGGGACAGGCCCTTTAGGCCGATTTTAATTAAATACTCATATTCAAAAGTGGTCAACAAAATACAAAAAATCCAGTTGCTTGACTGTTGGAACAACATTTTGAAGGCGAGTTCTCCAAAATGTTAAACACAAAATGGGGCTACTTAAATTTATGCCATGTTGTGATAATTATTTTATAGAATTACCTGTGTTGTAATGTCCATGCCATCTTCCAGGCTTACCATTACCGATGAACCACTCTCAAGAAGCTCTGCTATCACCACAGCCAGTTGCAGTATTCTATGTATCTGGGAAATTTAAAAAAAGCGTTGCTAAAAAATAACATTGTCACAACTCCAGCAAATGAGTGTGATTTACTAAACACTATAAGATACTGATGAAATGCAACTGCACATAGGCTACACACTTAATTGTTTTGCCAATATACTGTGTGGTACTGTTACTTTATTAGCTCATATTAGTCAGTAACATGCCTCTATCACTCGATGGGAAATATGCTAAGTGTTGTGGAGAACATTAATTACTCAAAAATTGCAATCACTTATTTCTACACTTTGCAATCATTCTAACATTCAATTAAACATAATCTGACAGAAAAGGACAAACATTTTTTCTGTAATAAATGAATTATTCAGCAGGTATGCTCACACATTAAGCAAAACATTTTCCATTTTCAATAAGGAATACAGTCCGGTTACTTTAATTGTTCGACATTTTACAAAACATATGTCCTGATTTTGATTACTAAGTCAAAATGCAAATTAAAAGAGCATTCCGATGGTGGAGAATTGAAACGACATTCTCAATTATTAGATGTTATGTGATAAAAGATTTTGCAAATGGAATATATAGTAACCTGTGTGTACATACTATTGCCACACATTTTCAGAATCTAAGAAAGATAAATCATTCTAATTCCTGAGGAGGGAAAAAAATTGAAATAAAATCTGGGGTTAATTTTTCAAGTTATCTTTTTTGAAATGTAGAATGTTACATTATAATCTTCATCACTGTGTTCAGTAATTAGGAATTAAATCAATAACAATAATTTTGAGCAACTGATACCTGCAACAGCCATTCTGATTCTCCAAGAAGCCTATATAAAGTCATATCTGTGTCATTGGAGACTCTGCTGGGCGCACATGCTCTCATTAGCTTTTTGAAACTAGCTTTCACCTGACGAACATCACAGTAATCCACAGGTATAAGCTCACAGTTAAGAGCAAGGTCAAGTTTAAAACCCTACGGACAAAAAATCCTTGTTAATATTGTTGAAAGTGTTGAAATAAAATTACTTCTATTTTTACTCTTCTTTGTTGATGCAGTGAATATGACTGGTCAATTGTAAAGATAGGAAGGATGAATAGAGCAAAGTTCATACAATCTTCAAGAAAAAATTGTGGAGATTTGTTTCCTCAGCTTATACCAATGCCAGTTTAGGAATAGTTTAGGAAAATGGTTCTAAAAAAGAAGTACTCCAATTTTCACAATCATTTGCTGAGTAACATTTATGAGAAATAGATACATGGTGTTTTACAAATGCATCGCTTCATCCTTCCGGCTTCTTATAAAAACAGACAAGCATCTTCCTCTTCTGTATTTGTTTTCTTCAGCTTTTTGAAAATTGTATTGTTTACAAAATTCATTCAGACAAACAGTATTTTTGTCGTGTTTACAATGTAATGTAAGAATCCCATGAATGCATTAATGAATTCTACAAATAACACAATGCTAATGTTTATGTTCGCAAATATAATTTTATGGATGATCCAATGGGAACAAAAAGTGAAAAGAAAAAAGTTTTCATTTTTATATGAAAACTAGACCAAGTGGAACCCGTTGGATCCCGTCCCCACAACGCGGGGGGGGGGGGGGGGGGCAGCCTGCGGCGTCACACAAACACTAAACCCCCCCCTTGATATTAATATTATTAATTCGCTCCTTTTACCCCATCCCAGCTCTATCCACTCACGCATAGCCCCCACTTGCAGGCGTGTCTAGAGAGGGAGGGGGGTAGAGAGAGAGGGTAAAGAGACAGAGAGAGAGAGGGATGGGGGGAGAGAGCGGGAGAGGAGGGAGGGGTGGGGGGGGGGAGGAGGGAGGGTGACGTCACTCACAGCGCGAGGAAGAAGGGCACGCAGATCCATTGTGACATCATTAGCCGTTATCTTTTTCTAAGTTATTTAAGATTTTTGAACATTTTAATTAATGTCGAGAAGATTAATGTCGAGAAATAAAGCATGAATTTTTCAGATAAGGTGACTTTTGACCATGGGATAAATCTCTATCTGAATATGTAAAAATGTTACCGTTAGCATGTCGTTTTTCGAGAAGATGTGATTATACACACACAAACACACACAGGGGTGGAAGATTGCAACCTTCACGTGGTTCGCCCTGTTTCGACGAATGCAATCAACCCGGCGTGCACAAATAAGATCAAATAGAACAAGTTGTCCTACAACTTTAGGCTGTGCACGCCATACGCAAGAAGAAGAAACACACACATACAAGATCAGTTTTAATAGTTACTAGACCAAGTGGGACCCGTTGGGTCCCGTCCCCACAACGCGCGGGGGGGCGGGGGGCGGCCTGCGGCGTCACACAATAACCACTCCTCACACACACTAACCACCCCCCTTGATATTATATTAATATTATTCATTTGCCCCCCTCACAGGAGCGTCTAGAGCGGGATAGGGAGTGGGGTAGAGAGGGGGGCAGAAACACAAAGAGAGGGGCAGAGAGAGCGAGAGAGAGAGAGAGAGAGGCAGAGAGAGAGAGAGAAAGAGGGGCAGAGAGAGAGTGGCAGATAGAGAGAGAGAGAGAGAGGGAAAGAGAGGGGCAAGGGGATGAAGGGGATAAAGTTGTCGGTAAACCCGAGCCAAGGCACGAGCGTTCGTCGACCAAAGCTCTCGGGAGTTCGACATTTGAACAACAGGGGGAGGTGGGTGGGGTGGCAGGTGACGTCAGTCGCAGCGCGAGTAGACGGCAGGTCCATTGTCACGTCATCAGCGGAAAAAACCCCCAAAAAAACAGGCCTTTTGAAAAGAAAGTTGGATTGGATTTGTGAACATTTTTATTAATTACTGAAGAAATAAAGCAGGACATTTTCAGGTAAGCCGATTTTCGACTCCAGGGGGTAAATCTCTACCAGAATATGTAAAAAATTTCCCGTTAGCGCGTTGTTTCTTCAAGTAGATGTGATCACACACAAACAAATAAATACACACACACATCCACGATCAGAGTTTTACAGTTATATAAGGATATGGATATGAATGGAATCAAATTTCATCTTACTCTCAGCTGAGATTTTTCCCCAAACAGATAGAGTGCTGCTTGGCGCTTCAGGAGCTGGTTCTGCAGAGAATTGTCACAGCCAGCCGTCACAGGGGATTCCTTTCCAGCTAATCTTGCTCCTACATCAGTGGTTGAAAACTGGGCATTGAAGCGACTACTGGAGCGTAGACTGGCCCACATACCTGCAGAGAAAAATAATATGAGAGATACGAAGATTAAATACTGACAAAAAGTAAAGATATTTTCTTTGTTTAAACCAAGCTGCTTGGACTCCAGGGGGAAAATGTCTACCAGAATATGTAAACATTTTACCGTTACTGCGTCGTTTTTTCGCGAAGATGTGATTACACACAAGCACACATACAAATAAATACACATCCAAGATCAGAGTTTTATAATATAGAGATATGATAGATATGATGGAATGTTATGTATGTGAATGATGTCACACAAAGTAAATTTCTGGCATTGGACAAGCCTATTAATGATTCCATATTTAAAATGAAAGCCCATCATAGTGCTTCTAAGCAATTCCCTAAAATAATAATACAAAATTCATACCATTTTAATCTAGGACTTAAAAATAATTAAGTTTAATCCATTCAAGGATGCTGAGTCAAAATTTGCCACAGGAAGGACAGATTTACTTTTTGCAGATCTGTTGTTGGGAACTTGCAACCTGATCTAAAATGTAAGACTCTGAGTAGCATCATGGCCCCAGATAATATCACGCTATTCTCCGGGTGGATCATAAGTCCTGCCCACAAATGAAATCCAATATCAAAACGTGTTAGGAAAATCACCAACAGTTTGGTCAGCAAGCTAGTGATTACCACATTTGCAGGACTCTTAAACTTCCTGATAATTACAGAGAATGTGGACGTTCAACATGAAACTTCCAACATTTCCCTGTAATCTTGCTTTTTGAAACAGATGACCCACTGAACAATGCATCGATTGACAATAGGTACAGGTAGTTTTGCTATAATGTAAGTTTCTATGCTGAATTGATGAATTAGGGAAAAGTGTCTGTGTTTTGTTGGCCGAATAGTTACAATGCAATTTCAATCAGGAACTAGAGAACTGCTTAAAAGTTATATTGGAAATTGCCAAGCAGAACAAAAGCCACCTTGGAAAAAAAGTGAAGAGGAAAAAAAGAGTTATTTGTAACCTCCCCGCAGTAATTAGACACTTGTCTCTTTAAAAATGTCTGTATGTTTCACTGCAGGTAACTATTGAAATTGACAATCAATTGCTTCTATTGGCACATGCAATGCTACTCAATTAAACAATATAACATACGGAACAAAAATAAAACTTGTAGCAATAAAAAGGTCATTATTTTTTAAAATTCTGTGGAAAAAAACTTGTCTGAATAATATACATTATAATATACATAATATGACATTAAAATAACAAGTATGAAACTTTTTAATCCCATACCTCGTTTCCTCAATTGTTTTTAATAATGTAATATTTTAGAATAGCAGGTTTCTTAGGAATGCAACAGTCCCGTTACAGCAGAATTACCTGTATTAGCTTCATAATTTACATAAATGAACAAATTAGCACATTTTACATTTCATCCAGAACAGAAACAAGAAACAAATCAAAAAAACTCAAGATGGTGCCGAGAAAGAATCTGAAATAATTTAATGCATGCAATAAGTTTAAGATGTGGTTTACTGATATTTATCTCCGGAAAATAATTCTGATCGTGAAACCACTGCTTACATTAATGCTGTATAACCACAATCTAAGACACATGTCTTGATCCATGGCAAATTACATGCTTTCCATTCTCAAAACTGGAAGATGTTGTTGGAAATGTATGATGTGAATTTGCAGTCAACATTCTTGAATTAAACTCTTACATTGCTAAAATTGAATTTGTAATTTGATTGAAAACCTAAAGGTTATTTCAGTTCCTGCCTGAACAATGGGGAAGCAAACTGAGTGGAATCAGTAGAATACAATGCACTACAATACCTTGGTTGAAGACTCTTCCTTTAACGGTACTCTTTTGCTGGGAATGAGTGAACAGCTTATCTCTGTACCCGAGTACTGGTGGATGAAGGCAACAAGAGTGAATTTGAGCATTTTATGCATAACCATCAAACCAAATCTCATATTTCAAGCAGAAAGTTATAGTATACAATTTAGGACTGTGCCAACAATTGTCTCTGAAATTCATTGGAACATGATCCTGTTGATAACACTGTTTTCTCCCACAATGGCCTTTGGAGTTCACTCGCCTGATTTTGTAGGGTAGGGGTTTGGCAGAGTAGTGAGTGGGAGGATAACTGCCACACTTTCATAGATTAGATACGTGTACATTGGTGTGTCTTCTTTCCATTAATTCCAGAATTGCTGCCTCCCCTCTACGGAAGAGCAAATTTGGATTTCAAGTCATTTGCTTTGCCTAAACCAATGACAAAATCTATTCATATTCTTGTAAAAATCTATTTATCTGCACTAGTTTGGATTACTGCCCAAAGTTACTACACTAGGCAGAATGCAGCCTTGGAACTTACAGACTCTCTCACCTGACTCTATGATAGGCATGACTTGCCAATTAAAATGTATCTCAACAAGACTTCGGGTATGTCAGGTCCAACAGATTTCAATGTTTTCTCAAAGTCTTTGGCAATTTCCTGGTGTTACGGCAGGACACTGGCCGAAATCCAGTGGAATTTTTGGATCATAATCAACTGATCATATTCTTTATTCACAAGCTGCAAATAAAAACTCATGTCTGTCATATGGTAAATTGATTGCATTAGTAATTAATATTTACAAATACGTAAACACTTTGTTGGCACAGCTCTAAATGCATTAAGCATGCAAAGAGAAACACACTACCAAATAAAATTATCTAAAGAAATTCAAATCTGCAACTACAATCTAACAAAATGAATTGTTGCAAACATTTGCAATTACAATTAAGGTTGACTCATTTTATGATGCAGAATTATTGGAATGTAAATACCTAAGGAATGTCAACATAATGGAATGATTACATTAACATTCCTTGTACTGATTGTTGAGAAAACAGTAATAAAATTACACAATTAGAATTACTTCAGCCAGAGTACATAATTTCTTGTTGCATGCAATTTTGAAAGAGATTTAAACAATTAATTTGTCCCTTGCTATTCATCAGGCTGCAGAAAGTTTTCCATCCGTGCTCAGCACACGATACAATATCAAATTAGAATCATAGTCATGCAGCACGGAAACAGGCCCTTCGTCCCACTTTGCCCATGGCGACCAAGATCCCCCATCTAAGCTACCACTTGCCTGTAAATGGCCCATATCCCTCTAAACCTTTCCTTTCCACGTACCTGTCCAAATGACTTTTAAATGTTATTATACATGCCTCAAGTATTTCCTCTAGCAGCTTGTTCCATATACCTACCACCTTCTATGTGAAAAGGTTGTTGCTCAGGTTCATATTAAATCTTTCCGCTCTCATCTTAAATCTATGTCCCTTGGTTCCTGATTCCCCTACTCTGAGTAAAAGACTCTGTGCATTCACCCTATCTATCTGCCTCATGATCTTATAAGCTCTATAAGACCACCCCTCATCCTCCTGGGCTCCAAGGAATATTGTCATAGCCTGCCCAACCGCTCCCTATAGCTCACTGTTGAAACATCAAAGTTACTAAAAGTAGCAAATGCATAAACAATACAGTAAAACTGATAATGCAGTATTAGATTGTTTGGAAATCCTGATGGTTTGGCTGCTGGTTCACTAATCAATCGCAGACGAAACCAATGGGGTGGACCAGATATCAAATAATGACAAGACAGAGATATCGGAAAGTGATTGAGAACCTCGTAACTCGGTGCCAAAACAAAAACCTCTTCCTCAATGTTGTCAAGACAAAGGAGATTATGATCAACTTCAGGAAGCGAAGCGGCACACATACCCGGTATACAGTGATGTTGCAGAAGGAGAGATGGTTGATAGCTTCAAGTTCTTAGGAATAAAAATCACCAGCAACCTGTCCTGGACCAGCAATGGACACATCAAAGCAATGGCCAAGAAAGCACACCAATGCCTCTACTTCATTAGAAGGATTAGGAAATTCGGCATGTCCCCACAACCCTCACCAAATTCTACAGATGTGCCGTAGAAAGCATTTTATCAGGATGCATCACAGCATGGTACACGGTGGACAGCTTGATTATAATCATGCAACGCCTTTTCGCTGACTGGATAGCACGTGACAAAAAGCTTTTCACTGTACCTTGAAACACGTGACGATGATAATAAACTGAACTAAACTAATCCTGAACATGAGTTGGAATTCCAAAGCAGAAGCAGGGATGTGCAACCAGTGCTGGACATACAGTGTGCGTCAGAGACAGACAGAGACAGAGACAGAGGACCAGGGATCTGGAACATGAGTAGGTTAGCAGCCGGAGGCGAGATCCAGAACTCTTGCACATTTCACAATCTCTTTAACTTCGTTGGGTTCACTGGAAATTTGAAGATACAGGAGACTGCAGATGATGGAATCTGGAGCATTCAGCAAACTGCTGGAAGTACTGACTGAATCTGTAGATGGAATCCTGTAGGTTGAATCATGGCATTAAGACAGCTTCTCAACCCGTGGAGTTCCTTCAGGAGATTGTTTATTGTTTGCTGGAAAATGTATTATACTACCATGTAATATGATTTTAAAAAACGTGAAATGAAAGTGTATTTTCCGAGTCACTGAGTCAAAAACTCCAATCAAATTGGCAAGACATAAAGCCATGCTGATCATCTCGAATCAGTCCATGCTTTTCCAAATGCATGTAGATCCTCTCAGAATCCCCTTCAATAGCTTACCCAGCAGTGATGTTAAGCTCACTGGTCTGTAGTTCCCAGGCCTTTCCATGCAGCCTTTCCTACATCAATCAGTGCAACCTCCAAATAAGCTCTGAACTACATAGAGTTGGGGGCATTGTTTTTATCTTTCCACTATTATTGTTTGTTTGTTTGTTTATTTATTTCTATGCATACAACTTTTGTTGTTGTTTATTATGGTGTTTACAGAGTACTATGTTTACATCTCAGTTGTGCTGCTGCAAGTAAGAATGACGTTGTTTTAGTTTCAGAACGTATGACAATGAAACATTCTTGACACCATGTCAGAGGAAGTTGAAAAGAATGCAAACTGTTATCATTAATTTGTTCCCTGAAGTAATGGACAGTTTTCATATTTGCAGCATTATTTATACAGACAAGTATAGACTTCTCCTATCCCTCACCGAAGTAAGAAATGTAATTCTGGGTGAAAACTCTGTCACTTTATTAACAATGCTGAGGTTACAATTACTGTTGTAACGCATGCATGTCAGGGCTTTTTATCCGATGTGTTTCTTCATTGTCTCTTCTAAGACTTGTTTGCCCAAATAGCTTAGCTGGTTTATATGATTAATAATTAGTCTTTTTCATCATCAATACGCTTAACCGCAAAAGATTTTATCACATTAGACATGCAAGCCTCGTTTGGTCTGAACGCAAACAACTCTCTCCATGTCACAGTCAGGAGGGTCAAGGCCTGGAGTTGTTTTTCTCAATGATGAAAAATATGAATGTTTCATGCATCTGAAAACTGTGCTCAGAGGACATAACTATACTTAAAGAAACTAATTTAAAAAAGGTGGATGAAAATGAACCCGTTGCTTTAACAAAGCCTGTTGAAGTTTAACCAAACACAATAATCTTGTTTGTTCACTTATTTTTTACGACTTTTTGTAAGCGTAAAAAACAAAAAGAAGAAATCATAAATGTTCTTGCTCCTCTTCCAAATTTCATGTGTCCTATTAACTACCAAGCTAGCTTTCTGTGAACAAGACGAGAGTTTTATTTGAATGTGGCCGTTCACAGACGAGAATCAGTTCACGCTGATTTCTTTCCTGACCTGGAGTATACTATTCCTTGGCACTGGTGATGAAATCAAGCATTCACTACAGTCATGTACACTATGCAAACATATTTACCTTTATTTTCTTTAATTTTATTTCATAATCTAATCTTAAGGCAGTGAAACACAACAAGGGAGACTTTTTAAATAGTCTGTGAAATTTTTGAATGTGAACTTTGAGAAACTTTGGTATGTAATATGACCAACCTCCACGTGTGAAACTGTTAGGAAGGTGCACGTCCAAATGTGTTGGGACCACCTGCTTCACTGCACTGGATGCTCGAGAAGATCGTTTGTCAGTGGCTGTATCTAAAAAAAAGTTTTTTTTTTAGAGTTTGTGTTTGATTCAGCCATTTACAAGATTCCATTAAAACGAAAATAGCTCTTTTGATGACTGTTGGTTTATCCCCCAGATTCAATACTCAGAGTCAGTGTTATCTCGTACAGAAACGGGCCCTTCAGCCCAACTCATTCAAGCTGACCAAAATAGACACAAAATGTTGGAGTAACTCAGCGGGTGAGGCGGCATCTCTGGAGAGAAGAAATGGGCGACATTTCAGGTCAAGACCCTTCATCAGTCTGAAGACGGCTCTCAACCCGAAATGTCACCCATTCCTTCTCTCCAGAGATGCTGCCTCACTCGCTGAGTTACTCCAGTATTTTGTGTCTACTTTCGATTTAAACCAGCATCTGCAGTTCTTTCTTCCAAGATGTTTTCCTGACCTAGGCCCATTTACCTACATTTTCCCCATATCCTTCTGAAACCTAGAGACATGAAACTGCAGGTGCTGGAATCTTGAGCAAAAAACAATTACAATGCTTAAGAGACATTTGGACAGGTTCATGGACAGGAACGATTTAGAGGGAGCAAAAAACTGTGCTTGAACAACTCAACAGATCAGGCAGCAGCTGTGGAGGAAACGGACAGGCGTCATTTTCGTTCAGAACCCTTCACCATACAGATGGAGTAAGGAGAATATGTGATTCTGTTCCATTCTGTTTGTAGTTTGTCTGGTTGGTTGTTTGTTTGTTTTTTTGCACAAAGTCCGCGAGCTTTGCCACTTTTCATTTCACTGCACATCTCGTATGTGTATGTGACGAATAAACTTGACTTGAGAAGAAAGCTGGAGAAGAAAGCTGGAAAAGAGAGATTGGGGTGGGACAAAGCCAGGCAAGTGAAAGGTGGATGCAGGTGAGGGGGTTGATTGGCAGATTAGTGGAGTAACTCATGACAAAGGCAAGAAATGAAAAGGAGACAGAAAGGTATCAGATAAGGAGACATGATGAGGAAAGAAATGCAAAGCTGGAGGGATGGATATGGATGGAAAGGGAGTCCAGGGGAGGCCTTCTGCCTCCCCTCCCCCATTTAATCTCCAACTGCTGCCATGACATTGAGTCTCAATTTCTCCTCTCTCCTTACCCACTCCCATCTCATCCCCGTCGAACACGCAACACTCATTCACTCAATACCAATATTGTCATTAAACCATGGTACATGGTAGTCTGGCAGACTGACCTCTACTGTACTGAGGCCAGGCACCTGCTCTTGGGCAGTTCTTCCTACCTGACCATGATCCCACTGTTGAACGCCATGCCATCATCACCCAAACTATTACAAATGTTATCTCTTTCTGCGATCTCTACACCACAGCCTCCAATCTAATAGTTCCCCAACCCTGCACTGCCCATTTCTATGTCCTACCTAAAATCCATAAGCAGGATTGTGCTAAATTATACTCTCTGCTACATTGACAATAGCACTGTTTCCACACATATAGTCAACCACACTGATCCTTAGGGAGACTTATAATTTCCATGGTTATCCTTTTGCTCTTGGCATACTTATAGAATCTCTTAGGATTCTGCTTTACCTTATCTACCACAGATATCTCATGTCCCTTTTTTGCATCCAGCATCCCTTAATAAATTGCTTGATTCTTCAAATGTCAAGACTGGAAATAAGGGATTACAAGTTCAGGCAAAATATGTGATGATATTTATGGGAACGGAGGCAAAAGGTGTTTGATTACGTTGTGTAAGAAAGAAAACATAGACTGGATGCATGAGTTGACTTGTTCAACATAATCTGTCTGGCAGTCTTGCTTTCCAAACTATATATGTTCATATTACAATTACATCTAAATTACCCCATTACTGGTACATTCCACTAAACAAATTATGATCAAAAGGTTCCCCTTTCACTAAACTGGTATTCATAATTTTGGATTTATGCAAACCAAAAAAATAATTTAGATGCTTGCTCCAAAGAAAGATTTCACAATCAAGTGGCGAGAAACTGACCTTCTCCATCATGGTCTGGTTTGGCTCAACCACCAAGCATGACATCCAGAGGCTGCAGCGCATCGTTCGATCAGCCGAGAAGGTTGTTGGTTGCAACCTTCCCTCCATCAACAAACTATACACTGCAAGGGCCAGGAAGCGAGTAAGATCATCTCTGACCCCTCTCACCCTGGCCACAAACTCTTTGAAGTACTTCCCTCTGGAAGGCGACTCTGGACTGTCAAAGCCGCCACAGACAGACATAAAACGTTTTTTTCCACAACAGCTACTCAACATCCAAAAGTCTGTAGCCTCCTTTTGCTCAGGTATTTTATTTCATTCTTCACATGTTTAAATTATAATGTTTTATTTTTAATTGTCTACTGTATATCGTGTTGTTACTTCAAAGAAAGTCAGAGCAAAGCACCAAGGCAAATTCCTTTATGTATACATACTAGGCTAATAAAATGTATTCAATTCAATTCAATTCAATTCAGATGAACCAAAATGCTGTCTGTCCATTTCTCTCCACAGATGCTGTCTGGACTGCTGAGTTCCTCCAGCACTTTGGTCTTTGTTCAAGAGTTTAGCATCTGCAGCCCATTGTGTCTCCATTTCACAATCAAGATGCAAGAATCATCTTAGATTATAATACAAACACCCAAATATCCTGATCTCAGTTAAACTGCATGGGCATGTGGATGATATACTGGAGTGCACGTGGATGATATATTGTAATTTTCTGTTACAATATGGAGAATTACCAAGGCAGAGTATGTGGTTCCCATTGTTCCTAAGGTGGGGAAATGTAGGTTAACCAAACAAAAACATATTTTGTTTAAACTCTTTGCTTGGGCTTTTGCATCACTTATCACAGCAAAACAGTATTTTAATAGAACCGCACCTGGAGTAAGCATGATGTTGGGATGTCCAGTAGGTGTGTTGCAGCCATTCATTTTGGAGAGGCTAGGTACTGCATTCAACAAAGCTTGTAGGTATTTTTCTTGTTCAATGCTACTTGACGATTCTGTGGATGTAGGTGCTAAATGAAAAAATAAAATAAATTGTTACACAAAAAATAATGAAATTCACTGTTAACCAAAGTGACTTAAAAACGTTGAATATTCCAGAGACTAGAAAGAACATAAGCATGGGAAAGGGTATAGTTTGCACTAATTTTTCACATGCAGATCATTAAAACCTGGATTAAATAACTCTAGTCACAATTTTTGGGGGAAATTGTGGTCACTGGGAAATTAGACCAAGCATATTCATTTATTATTCACATTGGCATGCTTGATATTTCCTGTGTGAGATTAAATGGCCTGTCCCACTTGGGCGTCATTTACGCGACATCATTTACGCGTCATGACGCACGACGCACACGCGATGCGCGCTTCGCGTGTGGTGAGGCGTGGTGGCGTAGGCAGTGACGGGCGGTCGCGCACAGCGCCCCAGAATTTGGGGATTCACAAAGTCATGACTATTTCTGCCTTCACTGCAACGTGCATCTTTCATGGAACTGTCAAAAAACAAGCATTGAAACATGGCACTAAATCTCACACACACACACACACACATATCAAAGTGACTTCACCCTGAAATTGTTGCATTGATCAAAACCTCTGCCGAACCATTTGTCAACATATTTTCTGAATCATTTTACGTTGCTTCTTCATTTAGCTTTTTAATTTCTTGAGCTTAGCTTAGCAAAGGTATGGCATTGGCAATACATCTCTATAGCTCCCAATGGGAAATGTACGTTCTGTTGTTCGTTCTCTATTAGCGTAGATTTCAGGTGCAGACCAGTTTGGTGTTGCGTCAAACCTAATCTTGGCCAATTTCACATGAACTGCAAATTAAATAATTGGTCATTAACAACAGTTTACAGATTCAAAACAGATTAAACCCAACTTTAAAACGTGGTGTCCAGGAAGCACAGAAATCTTTGCCCCTAATGGTTGGATAATGCAATTATAATATTTGCAGTTGCATTTAACTGGCTGCAAAGTGTGACATAGATTGAACAGAAATAATCTCGATTTCTTGAGGAAAGAGAAAATTAAATAAAAAATGAAAATATACATTCATTTCAGTTAATTAATCTGGATCTTTATATGTATACTAACAAAGCAACTGTCTAATTTTGCACAAATAGATCAAAGATATATTTAAGTGGGTTGATTTGATGAGTATTAACTGCGACCTATTTTTGACAATGTCTTTTGAAGGTGAAAGTGCATTATTGCAGAATATGCATATAAATCTTACCAGCTGAGTGTGGATTTGGGGATTTGAAGAGTCCCACAACGCCCTTTCCATGGAATCCACCAGAGCGTAGCAAAACAGCTTTTGTTTTGGAATGTTTCCAACATACCACTGGAAGTCTGTTGTGGCGATAACAGCGTGCAACTTTTTGTAAGCTGCTATCCGGTACAGGTTGAGGTACAACCAGAAGCCCAGGATAACTGCGTTAAAACAAAACAGTATTGTGCTACTTAACAGTTTGAGTGATGTGGAGCATAATTCCTGCTACTCACTAAATCAGATTTTAGTTGTTTGTTCCAAAGGAACTCAGTACTCAGCACTGTTCATCTTTTTGAGTTATTCTCTTCTACTTTTTAATTGAATAGCTTGTGGAATAGGTAAATGATGTTGAATATAACAGAAAAATAACCTATATTTTGGCTTGAAAGACCTAGCACAAAAATAATGATCATACTGCTCCTCTGTTTTTACCCCAAAGAAAGACACGAATTATAGGGAACTTGGGACAGTTAATGTAGATGGCTTGAGGACAGTCCGTATTACAGTCGAGGAGGTGCTGCATGTGTTAAGATGTATAAAAGTAGATAAATCTTCTGCACCTGATCAGATATATCCAAGGACACTGTGGGACACCAAAGAAGAAATTGCAAGAGTCTTGGCTGATTGTATCATCAGACAAGGCGAGCTGCTGGAAATTTGGAGGGTGATAATGCTATGCCTTTATTTAAGAGCTACAAAGAAAAACCTGTGGGAGTTAGCAGTAAGCCTAACAACTGTGGTAGGAAGATTACTGTAGAAAATTCTCAGCGATAAGATATACATGCATTTTTATCTTCCCACCATTTTTACCAGTCATATCTTCCAATCCCCATCCCATCCGACTTATGCATAGACCGCTTTCACTCATCCTTCCCCCCTCAACCACCCCCTGCCAAGGTACTTTCCCCTGCAACTGCAAATGATGTAACATCTTTCCCCATACCCCCACCGTCACCTTCATTAAGGGACCCCAGCAATCCTTCCAGGTGAGTCAGAGGTTCACGTGCACCTCCTCTAACCGGTGTTCCCGACATGGTCTCCTGTACATCAGCGAGACCAAGAGTAGACTCGGCAAACATAAGCAGAACACTTGCGCTCGGTCCGCCAAAACCTATTGAATCTCCCGGTTAGAAACATAGAAAATAGATGCAGGTGGAGGCCATTTTGGCCCTTTGAGCCTGCACCACCATTCAATGTGATCATGGCTGATCATCCGCAATCAGTAACCCGTGCCGGTCTTCTCCCCATATCCCTTGATTCCACTAGCACCCAGAGCTCTATCTAACTCTCTTTTAAATTCATCCAGTGAATTGGTCTCTAGTGCCTTCTGTGGCAGAGAATTCGACAAATTCAAAACTCTCTGGGTGAAAATGTTTTGTTCTCATCTCAGTTTTAAATGGTCTCCCCTTTCTTCTTAGACTATGGCCCCTGGTTTTGGACTCCGCCAACATTGGGAACATTTTTCCTGCATCTAGCTTGTCCAGTCCTTTTATAGTTTTGTACGTTTCTATAAGATTCCCTCTCATCCTTCTAAATTCCAGTGAATATAAGCCCAGTCTTTCCAATCTTTCCTCATGTGACAGTCCCACCATGCCGGGGATTAACCTCATGAACCTACGATGCACTGCCTCAAGAGCAAGGATGTCCTTTCTCAAATTAGGAGACCAAAACTGCACACAATACTCCAGATGTGGTCTCACCAGGGCCCTGTACAAGTGCAGAAGGACCTCTTTACTCCTATACTCAAATCCTTTCGTTATGACAGCCAACATGCCATTAGCTTTCTTCACTGCCTGCTGTATCTGCATGTTTATTTTCAGTGACTGGTGTACAAGGACACCCAGGTCTCGTTGCACTTCCCTTTTTCCTAATCTGACATCATTGAGATAATAATCTGCCTTCTTGTTCTTGCCGCCAAAGTGGATAACCTCACATTTATCTACATTATATTGCATCTGCCATGCATCTGCCCACTCACTCAACCTGTCCAAGTCACCCTGCAACCTCCTAGCATCCTCTTCTCAGTTCACACTGCCACCCAGCTTTGTGTCATCTGCAAATTTGCTAGTGTTACTTTTAATTCCATCATCTAAATCATTAATATATATTGTAAATAGTTGCGGCTCCAGCACTGAGCCTTGCGGCACTCTAATCTTTGTTTCCTGTCTGCCAACCAATTCTCTTTCCATGCTCTAAATTTGCCCACTAATCTCCTGTGTGGGACCTTATCAAAGGCTTTCTGAAAGTCCAGATACACTACATCTACTGGCTCGCTTTCATCCATTTCACTTGTCACATCCTCAAAAAATTCCAGAAGATTAGTCAAGCAGGATTTCCCCTTCATAAATCCATGCTGACTTGGACCAATCCTTTTACTGTTATCCTAATGCGCCGTTATTACTTCTTTAATAATTGACTCCAGCATCTTCCCCCACCACCAATGTCAGGCTAACTGGTCTATAATTCCCCATTTTCTCTCTCGCTCCTTTCTTGAAAAGTGGGATAACATTAGCTACCCTCCAACCCACAGGAACTGATCCTGAATCTATAGAACATTGGAAAATGATCACCAATGCGTCCACAATTTTTTAGAACCACCTCCTTGAGTACCCTGGGATGCAGACCATCAGGCCCTGAGGATTTGTCAGTCTACCCAATACTATCTCGTCTAATGCAAATTTCTTTCAATTCAATTCAATTCAACTTTATTCTTTCGGTTCCTCTGTCTCCCTAGATCCTCTGTCCTCTAGTACATCTGGGAGATTCCTTAGTGAAGACAGAACCAAAGTACCTGTTCATCTTTCTGCCATTTCCTTGGTTCCCCATAATAATTTCACCTGTTTCTGCCTTCAAGGGACCCACATTTGTCTTTACTAATCTTTTTCTCTTAACATACGTAAAGAAGCTTTTGCTATCCTTCTTTATATTCTTGGCCACCTTACCCTCGAAGTTCATCCTTTCACCCCGTATAGCCCTTTTTGTTACCTTCTGTTGTCCTTTGAAAGTTTCCCAATCCTCTGGCATTTCGCTACTCTTTGCTATGTTATACACCTTTTCTTTTAGTTTTATTCCACCCCTAACTTTCCTTGTCAGCCACGATTGCCTCTTACTCCCCTTAGAATCTTAATTTGGAATTAAATGATCCTGCATTGTCTGGATTATGCTCAGAAATTCCTGCCATTGCTGTTCCACTGTCATTCAGGCTAGGATCCTTTTTCAGTCGACCTTGGCCAGCTTCTCTCTCATGCCTTCATATTCTCCTTTGTTCAACTGCAACACTGACACTTCTAATTTAACCTTCTCCCTCTCAAATTGCAGATTAAAACTTATCATATTATGGTCACCACCTCTTAGCGGTTCCTTTACCTCGAGTTCCCTTATTAAATCTGGTTCTTTAGACAACACTAAATCCAGAATTGCCTTCTCTCTGGTAGGCTCCAGAACAACCTGCTCTAAGAATCCATCTCGGAGTCACTCTACAAACTCTCTTTCTTGGGGTCCAGAACCAACCTGATTTTCCCAGTCTACCTGCATATTGAAATCTCCCATAACCACAGTGGCATTATCTTTGTTACATGCCAATTTTAACTCCTGCTGCAACTTGCACCCTATATCCAGGCTCCTGTTTTGGGGCCTGCAGATAACTCCCATTAGTGTCTTCTTACCTTTACAATTCCTCAATTCTATCCATAGCGACTCTACATCATCAGTCCCTATGTCACCCCTCACAAGGGACTGAATTTCATCCCTCACCAACAAAGCTACCCCACATCCTCTGCCCACCTGCCTGCTCTTTCTATAGGACGTATAATTTTTAATATTCAGTTCCCAGTCCCGATCCTCGTGCAGCCATGCCTCTGTAATCCCAACAATGTCATATCTACCAATTGCTAACAATTTTAATTCCTCTTCCCATTCCAATACTGACTTTGATGTCCAGGACATCCTCCATTGCCAGAGTGAAGCCACACGCAAACTGAAGGTACAGTGCCGTATATAATGTTTGGCACAAAGACCCATCATTTATTTATTTGCCTCTATACTCCACAATTTGAGATTTGTAATAGAAAAAAAATCACATGTGGTTAAAGTGCATATTGTCAGATTTTATTACAGGGTAATTTTATACATTTTGGTTTCACTATGTAGAAATTACAGCTGTGTTTAGACATAATCCCCCCCATTTCAAGGCACCATAATGTTTGGGACACATGCCTTCACAGGTGTTCGTAATTGCTCAGGTGTGTTTATGCAGGTATAAGAGAGCTCTTAGCACCTAGTCTTTCCTCCAGTCTTTCCATCACCTTTGGAAACTTTTATTGACGTTTATCAACAAAGTTGTGCTAATGAAAGTCAACGAAGCCATTATGAGACTGAGAAACAAGAATAAGGACATCAGCCAAACCTTAAGCTTACCAAAATCAACAGTTCGGAACATCATTAAGAAGAAAGAGAGCATTGGTGAGCTTACTAATCGCAAAGGGACTGGCAGGTCAAGGAAGACCTCCACAGCTGATGACAGAAGAACTCTCTCTATAATAAAGAAAAATCCCCAAACACCTGTCCAGCAAAGCAGAAACATTCTTCAGGTGTGGATTTGTCAATGACCACTATTCGCAGAAGACTTCATGGACAGAAATACAGAGGCTACAGATGGTAGTAGCATAATGAACTCTGAAGTGTATAGACACATCCTATCTACTCAAGTTCAAACAAATGCCTCAAAACTCATTGGCTGGTGGTTCTTTCAACAGCAAGACAATGATCCCAAACATACTGCTAAAGCAACAAAGAAGTTTATCAAAGCTAAAAAATGGTCAATTCTTGAGTGGCCAAGTCAATCGCCTGATACGAACCCAATTGAGCATGCCTTTTATATGCTGTAGAGAAAACTGAAGGGGACTGGTCCCCAAAACAAGCATAAGTTAAAGATGGCTGCATTACAGGCCTGGCAAAGCATCACCAGGGAAGACACGCAGCTACTGGTGATGTCCATGAATCGCAGATTTCAAGCAGTCATTGCATGCAAAGGTCATGCACCTAAATACTAAACATGATTACTTTCATTTACATGACATTGCTGTATCCCAAACATTATGGTGCCCTGAAATGGGGGGGGACTATGTATAAACATAGACGAAGGATGATGCGTACAAATTAGCCAGAAAAAGCAGCATACCGGAGGACTGGGAGAAATTCAGAGACCAGCAGAGGAGGACAAAGGGCTTAATTAGGAAAGGAAAAATAGATTATGAAAGAAAACTGGCAGGGAACATAAAAACTGACTGCAAAAGTTTTTATAGATATGTGAAAAGAAAGAGATTAGTTAAAACAAATGTAGGTCCCTTGCAGTCAGAAACAGGTGAGTTGATCATGGGGAACAAGGATATGGCGGACCAATTGAATAACTACTTTGGTTCCGTCTTCACTAAGGAAGACATAAATAATCTGCCGGAAATAGCAGGGGACCGCGGGTCAAAGGAGTTGGAGGAATTGAGTGAAATCCAGGTTAGCCGAGAAGTGGTGTTGGGTAAATTGAATGGATTAAAGGCCGATAAATCCCCGGGGCCAGATAGGCTGCATCCCAGAGTACTTAAGGAAGTAGCTCCAGAAATAGTGGATGCATTAGTAATAATCTTTCAAAACTCTTTAGATTCTGGAGTAGTTCCTGAGGATTGGCGGGTAGCAAACGTAACCCCACTTTTTAAGAAGGGAGGGAGAGAGAAAACGGGGAATTACAGACCAGTTAGTCTAACATCGGTAGTGGGGAAACTGCTAGAGTCAGTTATTAAAGATGGGATAGCAGCACATTTGGAAAGTGGTGAAATCATTGGACAAAGTCAGCATGGATTTACAAAAGGTAAATCATGTCTGACGAATCTTATAGAATTTTTCGAGGATGTAACTAGTAGCGTGGATAGGGGAGAACCAGTGGATGTGGTGTATCTGGACTTCCAGAAGGCTTTCGACAAGGTCCCACATAAGAGATTAGTATACAAACTTAAAGCACACGGCATTGGGGGTTCAGTATTGATGTGGATAGAGAACTGGCTGGCAAACAGGAAGCAAAGAGTAGGAGTAAACGGGTCCTTTTCACAATGGCAGGCAGTGACTAGTGGGGTACCGCAAGGCTCAGTGCTGGGACCCCAGCTATTTACAATATATATTAATGATCTGGATGAGGGAATTGAAGGCAATATCTCCAAGTTTGCGGATGACACTAAGCTGGGGGGCAGTGTTAGCTGTGAGGAGGATGCTAGGAGACTGCAAGGTGACTTGGATAGGCTGGGTGAGTGGGCAAATGTTTGGCAGATGCAGTATAATGTGGATAAATGTGAGGTTATCCATTTTGGTGGCAAAAACAGGAAAGCAGACTATTATCTAAATGGTGGCCGACTAGGAAAAGGGGAGATGCAGCGAGACCTGGGTGTCATGGTACACCAGTCATTGAAAGTAGGCATGCAGGTGCAGCAGGCAGTGAAGAAAGCGAATGGTATGTTAGTTTTCATAGCAAAAGGATTTGAGTATAGGAGCAGGGAGGTTCTACTGCAGTTGTACAGGGTCTTGGTGAGACCACACCTGGAGTATTGCGTACAGTTTTAGTCTCCAAATCTGAGGAAGGACATTATTGCCATAGAGGGAGTGCAGAGAAGGTTCACCAGACTGATTCCTGGGATGTCAGGACTGTCTTATGAAGAAAGACTGGATAGACTTGGTTTATACTCTCTAGAATTTAGGAGATTGAGAGGGGATCTTATAGAAACTTACAACATTCTTAAGGGGTTGGACAGGCTAGATGCAGGAAGATTGCTCCCGATGTTGGGGAAGTCCAGGACAAGGGGTCACAGCTTAAGGATAAGGGGGAAATCCTTTAAAACCGAGATGAGAAGAACTTTTTTCACACAGAGAGTGGTGAATCTCTGGAACTCTCTGCCACAGAGGGTAGTCGAGGCCAGTTCATTGGCTATATTTAAGAGGGAGTTAGATGTGGCCCTTGCGGCTAAGGGGATCAGAGGGTATGGAGAGAAGGCAGGTACGGGATACTGAGTTGGATGATCAGCCATGATCATATTGAATGGCGGTGCAGGCTCGAAGGGCCGAATGGCCTACTCCTGCACCTAATTTCTATGTTTCTATGTTTCTAACACTGCTGTAATTTCTACATGGTGAAACCAAAATTTATAAAAATGGTCTTTATTAAAATCTGACAATGTGCACTTTAACCACATGTGATTTGCTCTATTACAAATCTCAAATTGTGGAGTACAGAGGCAAATAAATAAATGATGGGTCTTTGTCCCAAGCATTATGGAGGACGCTGTACCTCACTTCACATTCCGCTTGGGTAGCTTACAACACAACGGTATGAACATCAAATTCTCCAATTGATTTTACACCTGCCCCAATATATATAGGGAAGTTAAAAAACGTTCTCTTTTTCCCCTGATATAGGAGACAGCATCACATCCGCATCAGTTTCATTTGCCTCACATCAATACTTTGCATAATTTTTAAAACTCCAAAGTGAAAAATAAAAAATAAATCCACTAGATGGCAGCCTCAGGTCATTTGCTCAGTACAAAATATAAAATCCTCAACTTCAATTGTAGCAATGCGGAATCTTCAGAGAAGATGCACGAGGATCAAGCCAGGGCTTGAGAGCCTGAGCTACAGGGTGAAGTGTGGGCAGGCTAGGATTTTATTCTTTGCGGTGCAGGAGGATGAAGGGTGATCTAATAGTGGTATATGTGTTCATGAGGGGAATAGATAGGCAAATACACAGTCTTTTACCCCGAGTATGGGTATCAAGAACATAGGACATAGGTTTAAGGTGAGAGCAGATTGATTTAATAGGAACCTGAGGGGAAACCTTTTCACACTGAGTGTGGTGGGTACATGGAACGAGCTGCCAGAATGGTAGTTGAGGCAGGTACTAACAACATTTTAAAGACATTTGGACAAGTATATGGATAGAAAACATTTAGAGGGACATTGGCCAAATGCAGGCAGGTGGGAATAGTATAGATGCGGCATCTTGGTTTGCATGGGCAAATTAGGGCAAAGGGACACTTGCCATGCTATATTCCATGCTAAGTTCAAATGTTACCCCAAATCCACGTATTTTTTTGTAGAAGCTGCTTACTGAACCACGCGCATGGTTCAATGCATCAATATCATCGAGACATCTTAAACAGCTATATATGTGGTTTATCCATTAAAATGGCTGCAACAAATGCAGGGTGTAAAATTGACAATTGGAAAGTTGACTCACCTTCTGATACAACAGTTTCAAGTTTGCTGAATTTTACTCAAAAGATGTTTAATTTGTATCAGCAATATTAAAATAAATGAGTGCCTAGGAATCCTTTCAAATTTTAAAATGGGTTTTTCCCTGATTTTGATCAATTCCATATTCTGTTACAATAGCTTCAGAGGTACCATGCATGTGGCCTGTACAAAACCTGTTCAAATCTTCAGCCATCGTTTCAATGGATGCAAATCTACAAGCCAGTACATTTTAAAAACAAATATAGGAGACTGAAAAGTGTACTTTCAATCTCAAAGTGAAACACATTAATGATTTTAATCTCAAAGTGAAACACATTACTGCATTTTATATCACTCAAGAAATTTAACACCCAATAATTTATCTCTTCAAGTGGTGTCTTATCCTGTGCAAAGTTTGTGAGACAAGGAAAATGAATCCATCTTGCGACAAGTAGGCTTTAATAGAACAGTACTGGACTAAGACAAAGTAGGCTAAGTCTCATTTCAAACATTCTATTGCTTGGCAAACCCATTATGCTGACATCTAAGATCCCACAAATTGCTCACTCCCATTGATTGTTGAACTATATTCTTTGAATGGAGAGCCCCCTGGTGGTGCAGCTTTCAGACAGCTAAATCACTACACTGCTCCCCTTACCTTCAGCCCAAATGAACATGCAATTGCAGCACTCCGCAAGGACCTTGCAGCCCACCACTTTCTTCAGATTTGAGTCTGGTCCTGGATATCATCTTGGAAAAGTGTGAAGGCTATTTAGCTGCGTTGCTGCACTATCTAGCTGCACTGAAGTTGGCACAAGAGACCGTATAAACTGATTACAAATGCAATTGAAATGACCATATATATAGCAAATTTGTTACAACAAACCAAGCATTCTAGGCCAGATTCCATTATCGTTTATAGGAATTCTGATTTGGGTATTGTTTAAATTGACTTTTTGCGTGTAATTTGCAGTAAATAATTTTGCATAATTTGACTATTTTTAAATTCAGAGCCAAAGAATACAAATAAACTCCACTCTACTTTTTGTGTAACTGAGCAAACTTGCCAGCTATAATGAAAATGTGACTCTCATATACAGAACAGATGGGAGAAAAAAAGACCATGATTATTTCACACTCTTGGCAGGTCAGTTGTTTTCCATCCTCTTTCATACAACTTTTTAAAAACAATTTCAGTTATGTCATGTTTTCAGTCTACCTTATTGATGTCCAAGTTATTTTAAGGAAAGGTCATGCTATTTTCCATTACAAGCTTCCACTAGTTTGTCCCTAGACAATGAATGTCCTGTGCTTGATAAAAGCATTATCCAAATAAATAAAGTACATATGTGGAGTATATCCGAGTGTTATAAAAAGGATGACTACATACAGCAATTATTTCAGAACAGGCCTTTCCTTATCAAATATTAGCTTCATTTGCCAGGTTTTTCCAATGCATTTTTCTCCAGAGTATAGATCACTGGGCTAACATTTCCAAATTATATGAATAGTAAAATTTAGGGCGGCACAGTGGTGCTGCAGTAGAGTTGCTGCCTCAGAGCCCCCGGTTCGATCGTGACCTCGGGTGCTTTCTGTGCGGAGTTTGCACATTCTCCCTGTGACCGTGTGGGGTTTCTCTGGGTGTGGGTTTTCTCTGGGTGCTTCGGTTTTCTCCCACATCCCAAAGACGTTATTAGCTTACAAAATAAGGCTTCAATTCTCACAGTACTGGAGTAACTCAGTGGGTCGGCAGCACCTGTGGAAGGAATGGATATGCGATGTTTTGGGTTGGGACCCTTCTTCCTTCTGATCAGCCAATCAGTCTGAAAAAGGGCACAAAATGCCGGCGTAAATGGGCCTGTCCCACTAAGCTGATTTTTCAGGCAACTGCCGACGACTGTTAAGTCGCCTGAAAAAACGGCAACTGGAACTGCGAGTGTCAGAGTGGAACACACACACATCGCATCCTTCACCAGCCCGTTATGCAGGCGGGGGACAGGGCAAGCGGGGGGAGCGCTGTCTGAGTGAAATTCACACGGTGCAAAGCCAATGTGATACAGACACACACCGTGATGAACAGGAAGGTTGGTGCTGTAATTAAGACGGTGAAAGCACAGTGTACAGGAAGGGTCACTTAAGTCCTTTGAAAGAGGGGGGGAGAGGGGGAAGAAGGAAGGAGAAGGAGTGGAGACCACTTTTAAGAAGCCAGAGATACACGGCTGTGAAACTCGACGGACATTAACATTGCCGGTCGGTTATCCTTGGTTCTGAAAACTACTGTTTAAGTTTTGTTTTCCCAATGAGCCAATGAAATTCATCGGTCAGCACCGGCTACAATCTACGAGAACCTTCGACCTCCTGGCGACCCACCTACGGCACGAGAATTCTCGCTACACTCCATGGCGGCTTCATTCTGGTCGCTGCTAATTTTTCAACATGTTGAAAAATTTGCGGCGACCATAATGAGGCCACGACTAGTTCCCAGAATGCAGGAACTCCTCATGACCTTGAGGCAACTACCCGGCAAGCACCCACGAAGATGTGGTGACCGCATAGTCTCCTGCAGTCGCCTAAGTGGGGCAGGCCCATAACTCAGCGGACCAGGCAGCATTTCTGGAGCGAAAGAATGGGTGTAGTTTCAGGTCGAGACTCTTCTTCAGACAGAGAGTCCATTTTGTGTCTATCTTTGGTTTAAATCTACACCTGCAGTTTCTTCCTACAGTCTGAAGAAGGGCACTTTCGCTCGTGTGTCAAACGATGTTCTGCCATCGCTTTGCCACAGCCAGTGCCACATCTGTGCCTCTGCGGAGATCGTCCGCAGTGCATGCCTCTCACCACAAGTCAGTAGGTGGGCCATTGTCTGTACCTCTCCACAATTTCACCTGTCAGAGTCCGAGAAGCCCCACTTCTTCAGGATGAGTCCGTAATGTCCCACTCCAGTGCGGAGGCAGTTTAGGGCTTTCCAGGTAGTATAAGGCAGGTGGTGTCCTGGTGCCATCTGTTGTTTGGTTTTGGTGCCTGGCATGGTAAGCCCTGACCTGAAGTGACACTATCCATTCCCTTCACTGATGCTGCCTGACCCAGTTACTCCAGCACTTTGTGTTTTATTCAAGATTCCAGCATCTGCAGTGTCTCCAAAGCTTCAAATTCTGCTGCACATACATTGCATGTACTATGAGAACTGATTATTTACAACAGGAACCTGAACTGGCTGATGTTACTTTTGCCATGAAGAAAATTTGTTGTTAAGAGCATTCGTTTAGAATACAATATTTTCTAATAAACATGTTTAAGTTGAGAAACTCATTTATAAAATAATGATTCTAGGACATAGAAATCAAACGTACAAAGCATTGGCTGTATGCATATTGCGTGGCTTTCAAGGACAATGAAGCTGTTGAAAGCACACAATAAAGATTCAGAAGAACCTTTCATCTTCCCTCAGTCTGAAGAAGGGTCTCGACCCGAAACGTCACCTATTCCTTCACTCCATAGATGCTGCCCCACCCACTGAGTTTCTCCAGCATTTTCGTCTACCTCAGAAGAATATCAGATCAGGAGTTACGAGGAACGAGCTAACAGAACTGCATGCAATACTCCAAATGCGACCTAACCAAAGTCCTTGAGAGCTGCATCATAACTTCCTGAATGATAATGAATGACCCTAGCAATGAAGGTAAGCATACCGTATGCCTTCTTTACCACCCTATCTACTTGTACTGCCTTTAGTGAGTAACCAATGTTGTTCCTTTGTTTAATGAGGGCAATTGGGATAATCTCACGTTATGGGCCAGTGGTTGGGAAGTTATTGGAGAGGTTTCTAAGGCATAACAAATACACACATTTGAAAAAGCATGGGCTTCATGGAGACAGCCAGAATGGCCTTGCATGGGACAGGTTATGTATTAAGACCTGGTTTGAATTATTTGAAGGTGGTGACAATGATAATTGATGAGGGCAAGGAAGTCCATCAACGTCTGCATTTTCTTCAAAGATTGAAGAGATTTAGTATGTGAAATAATACTTCCTTGAGCTTCCACAGGTGTATGGAAGAGAACATATTGACTGGTTGCATCATGGCCCCGTTTGGCAACTTGAATGCTCAGGAACAAAAGAGATCAGAAAATGTGGTGAGCACTGCCCAGTCCATCATGGGTACTGATCTCCCCACCATCGAAGGGATTTATAGGAGCCAGCATCAAGGACCCACACCACCCTAATCATGCTCTCATTTCACTCCTACCTTTGACCACCTGGTTGAAGAATAACTTCTTCCAAACAACTATCAGGCTCTTGAACACTGCATAACTCTGAAGAAGGGTCCCGACCCGAAAAGTCACTTACAGTGCCCTCCATAATGTTTGGGACAAATACCCATCATTTATTCATTTGTCTCTGTACGCCACAATTTGAGATTTGTAATAGACAAAATCGCATGTGGTTAAAGTGCACAATGTTAGATTTTAATAAAGGCCATTTTAATACATTTTGGTTTCACCATGTAGAAATTACAGCAGTTATATTATATATTATCTGAGTGTATTAAGTCACCGACCTGTTATGCTGCTGCAACTAAGGATTTCATTGTTACATTGTCTGTATATGTGAAAATTAAACAGTATTGACTCTCAACATCTAAATTCGACAGTATTAGCCATGAGGAGAGGTTGGACAAACTTGGTTTGTTTTCTCTGGCGCAGAATCCAAGGGGAAACCTGATGGAAGTTTAGAAAATTATAAAGATAGGAAAGATAATTAAATAGACACAGAATGCTGGAGTAACTCAGCATCGCTGAGAGAGAAGGAATGGGTGACGTTTTGGGTCGAGACCCTTCTTCAGACTTCAGTATCACCCATTCCTTCTCTCCAGAGATGCTGCCTGTCCCGTAAGTTACTCCAGCATTTTGTGTCTATCTTCGATTTAAATGGAGGGCAATGATCCTTAACACTCCTCTGGAATTTGATTTTTGTCCACATTTGGATCATGATTGAAGCTGAGCAGTCTTAGTGAAACAAACTGATGTGACATGGATCATGGGTAGGCAGATGCGTTTAATTAAATTTTGCATTATCATCAGCACAGACATAAAACATAGAAAAGTACAGCACAGAAACATGCCCGTTCGCCCTGAATGTCTGTACAAACAGGATGCCAAGCTATCTATCTATCTGTCTGTCTGTCTGTCTGTCTGTCTGTCTGTCTGTCTGTCTGTCTATCTATCTATCTATCTATCTATCTATCTATCTATCTTATAAAAGTCTGTGCCTGTCGCCTGCCGTCCGTCCGGCTGCCTTTCTGCCTTTTGATTCGTTTCCATCGTGTGATGTCACAATGCCCAATGCTCGCAGATGTCCAATCACAATGCCCAATGCTCGCAGATGTCCAATCGGAATGGATCCATTTACATGTATGGCTTCCGGCTGCATTTCTTCCTTTGATTCCCTGCAACTCCGAAACCAGACGCAGAATCGCCGACACCTTTTCCATTTCGGTAGAGATTTCACTTTTCTTTCTAAGTATCCGCTCCTCATTACATTTCGTCGTGTTTAAGTACACGTTTTTAATCAAATCCCCCCCCCCCCCCCAATATTTCAAAAATAAACTGGCTTCTCACCCATAGAAGCAGCACCAGCCCCAGCCCCTGATGAACGTTCCATCGTGTGATGTCACAATGCCCGATGATCACAGATGTCCAATCGGAATGGATCCATTTACATATGCCTTTGCAGGAGCCCCAGCCAATGGTGAACGTTCCATTGTGTGATGTCACAATGCCCAATGTTCACATATCTCTCCCTCCCCACTCTTCCACTTCTCTCCCCCTTCTCTCCCCCTCCCTCTCCTCACCCCTCTCCCTCTCCCATCCCTCTCTCCCCCATCCCCCTTCCCTCTCTCCCCCACCCCCTTCCCTCTCTACCCCACCCCCTTCCCCCTATCCCTCTTCCATCACTCCCCCTACCCCTCTCCTCCTCCCTCCCCACTCTTCCACTTCTCTCCCCCTTCCCCTCCACTCTCCCTCCCCACTCTTTCCCCTCTCCCCCTCCCTCACTCCTCCCCATCTTCCCCATCCCCCCTCCTCCACATCTCTCTCCCCATCTCTCACCCCCTACCCCGCTCTCCTTTCCCTCCCAAATCTATCCCATTTCCTCCTCCTCCTCTCCCCTCCCTCCCCTCTTCTCACCCCCCCCCCCCCCCCCGCAAACGCCGTTGGGGAAACAGACCCAACGGGTCTGCACTTGGTCTAGTATACTTATAAAACTCTCATCTTGTGAACAACGTTCCATCGTGTGATGTCACAATGCCCAATGTTCACATATGTCCAATCGGAATGGATTCATTTACATATGCCTTTGCAGGAGCCCCAGCACCTGGTGAACGTTCCATCGTGTGATGTCACAATGCCCAATGTTCAAATACATTGTTGCCATAGAGGGAGTACAGAGAAGGTTCACCAGACTAATTCCTGGGATGTCAGGACTTTCATATGAAGAAAGACTGGATAGACTCGGCTTGTACATGCTAGAATTTAGAAGATTGAGGGCGGATCTTATAGAAACGTACAAAATTCTTAAGGGGTTGGACAGGCTAGATGCAGGAAGAATGTTCCGGATGTTGGGGAAGACCAGAACAAGGGGTCACAGTTTAAGGATAAGGGGTAAATCTTTTAGGACCGAGATGAGAAAAACATTTTTCACACAGAGAGTGGTGAATCTCTGGAATTCTCTGCCACAGAAGGTAGTTGAGGCCAGTTCATTGGCTATATTTAAGAGGGAGTTAGATGTGGCCCTTGTGGCTAAAGGGATCAGGGGGTATGGAGAGAAGGCAGGTACAGGATACGGAGTTGGATGATCAGCCATGATCATATTGAATGGTGGTGCAGGCTCGAAGGGCCGAATGGCCTACTCCTGCACTTAATTTCTATGTTTCTATGTTTCCCTCTCCTCACCCCTCTCCCTCTCCCACCCATCCCTCTCTCCCCCACCCCCCTTCCCTCTCTACCACCACCCCCTTCCCCCTACCCCTCTGTCCCTCTTCCACCACTCCCCGTCCCTCTTCCACCACTCCCGCTACCCTTCTACCCATCCCTCCCTCCCCACTCTTCCACTTCTCTCCCCCTTCTCTCCCCCTCCCTCTCCTCACCCCTCTCCCTCTCCCATCCCTCTCTCCCCCATCCCCCTTCCCTCTCTACCCCACCCCCTTCCCTCTCTCCCCCCGCCCCCTTCCCCCTATCCCTCTGTCCCTCTTCCATCACTCCCCCTACCCCTCTCCTCCTCCCTCCCCACTCTTCCACTTCTCTCCCCCTTCCCCTCCACTCACCCTCCCCACTCTTTCCCCTCTCTCCCCCCACCTCTCTCCCCCTCCCTCCCTCCTCCCCTCCTTCCCCATCCCCCCTCCCGCACATCTCTCTCCCCATCTCTCACCCCCTACCCCGCTCTCCTTTCCCTCCCAAATCTATCTAAAGGGGACGAATCTTATAGAATTTTTCGAGGATGTAACTAGTAGCGTGGATAGGGGAGAACCAGTGGATGTGGTGTATCTGGACTTCCAGAAGGCTTTCGACAAGGTCCCACATAAGAGATTAGTATACAAACTTAAAGCACACGGCATTGGGGGTTCAGTATTGATGTGAATAGAGAACTGGCTGGCAAACAGGAAGCAAAGAGTAGAAGTAAACGGGTCCTTTTCACAATGGCAGGCAGTGACTAGTGGGGTACCGCAAGGCTCAGTGCTGGGACCCCAGCTATTTACAATATATATTAATGATCTGGATGAGGGAATTGAAGGCAATATCTCCAAGTTTGCAGATGACACTAAGCTGGGGGGCAGTGTTAGCTGTGAGGAGGATGCTAGGAGACTGCAAGGTGACTTGGATAGGCTGGGTGAGTGGGCAAATGTTTGGCAGATGCAGTATAATGTGGATAAATGTGAGGTTATCCATTTTGGTGGCAAAAACAGGAAAGCAGACTATTATCTAAATGGTGGCCGACTAGGAAAAGGGGGGATGCAGCGAGACCTGGGTGTCATGGTACACCAGTCATTGAAAGTAGGCATGCAGGTGCAGCAGGCAGTGAAGAAAGCGAATGGTATGTTAGCTTTCATAGCAAAAGGATTTGAGTATAGGAGCAGGGAGGTTCTACTGCAGTTGTACAGGGTCTTGGTGAGACCACACCTGGAGTATTGCATACAGTTTTGGTCTCCAAATCTGAGGAAGGACATTATTGCCATAGAGGGAGTGCAGAGAAGGTTCACCAGACTGATTCCTGGGATGTCAGGACTGTCTTATGAAGAAAGACTGGATAGACTTGGTTTATACTCTCTAGAATTTAGGAGATTGAGAGGGGATCTTATAGAAACTTATAAAATTCTTAAGGGGTTGGACAGGCTAGATGCAGGAAGATTGCTCCCGATGTTGGGGAAGTCCAGGACAAGGGGTCACAGCTTAAGGATAAGGGGGAAATCCTTTAAAACCGAGATGAGAAGTACTTTTTTCACACAGAGAGTGGTGAATCTCTGGAACTCTCTGCCACAGAGGGTAGTCGAGGCCAGTTCATTGGCTATATTTAAGAGGGAGTTAGATGTGGCCCTTGTGGCTAAGGGGATCAGAGGGTATGGAGAGAAGGCAGGTACGGGATACTGAGTTGGATGATCAGCCATGATCATATTGAATGGCAGTGCAGGCTCGAAGGGCCGAATGGCCTACTCCTGCACCTAATTTCTATGTTTCTATCCCGTTTCCTCCTCCTCCTCTCCCCTCCCTCCCCTCTTCTCACCGCCCCCCCCTCCCCCCCCGCAAACGGGTCTGCACTTGGTCTAGTATACTTATAAAACTCTCATCTTGTCCTCTTCCGGTTTGCATTGTTTTTAAATTTGCGCAAAAACAGTACCCGATAGCGCTACGATTTTTCGCCACCTTACTCACCATTCTCCCGTGCTGCAAGTGCAACAAGTTTTGTTCCGATCGATGGAATAAGTTATGAAGGTTTAAAAATTGTAAAAACCGACCCTTCCGGCACCCGCTGTCAATCACCGAAGGCGAGGAGAATAAAGCTGAAGGAGCGGAGTGTGTTGTGCGAGTGCGGGGAGAGAGCAGCGTGCAGGAAGAGAGCAGCGTGGGGAGAGATCAGCGTGCGGGCTGCTTCTGCGGCGACCAGTATGACGAGCCGGGAGCCGCTGAGTGGAACTGCGAACTGCTGAGTGGAACCGGGAGCCATAGGGTGAAGCCGGAGCCGGACCGGGAGCCGTTGAGTGAGGCCGAAGGCTGAAGGTGCGGGGTGAGCAGAGTGCGAGCTGTGTCTGCGGTGACCAACCCTCCCCACACCCCCCTTCCCCTCCCCCACACAAATCCCTCACCCACACATCCCTTTCCCCACACATTTCTCCCCCACACACCCTTCTCCCCACCACCATCTCCCCCCTCCCCACCCCCTCAACCCTCTCCCACATACCGTCTCCCCCGCACATCCCTCTCCCCCGCACATCCCCCTCCCCCACACCCCCCCCTCTAAACTTTGTGCCAATCGTCAGTGTAAACCAGGAACTGCTGTTCCTTTAAACACATTCCATGAGTTTGTTGTTGATGGTGAATTGACTTTTGTAACTGGATATAGCTGGATTGGATTCAAGTAAGCTTACAGAGTTTAAATACCTCAATATCAAATCTCAAATGTACTCCGTACAGTGATTGACATCATTGCTATGCCTGAAACCAGTGTCTGAAAGGCTGCCAATCAAATGGAGGATTTCAATAAGGTTACTCATAGAAATTCCAAGCACATTTGATGATGATTTTCAGCTTCAAAACCAGCATGCTACATGAAAGAATTATTAGGCTGGTGCCTTTATATAGAATAGAGTTTCAGACAATATTAATACAAATGTTGATCAGCTAGCTTTCCTGCTGTTTTATTAGTTGATAAGAAAAGCATGTCTCAATAAATCATACTGCAATGAAAAGTATCTGTATTATCCTTTGGCTCTGATACACAAGAGGTAAATGGCGATCGAAGAGAGGCAGTGCTCCTGGTGAGCTTCCCAAGTCTACAAGGGCTTTAAATTGACATTCAGAGTTTTAAAAAAATTGAAGGAATAGAAGGAAGTTGTCATCTTCTTGTAAAATCATGCAACCACAGGGAAGCTCGGTATTCTTTAATCTTTGTCTTTATTGCAATAAAGGTAAACTTTACGATTTTAGTTCTCCTTCAGATCCCGAGGTTAAAGAAAACGTGTTTCCACTCTAGTTCTGTGACTTCCGATGGAACCAACAGTCTCTGCTGCTGGTATAATCTCTTTCCGTGAGCTCGGGGAAGTATATTTTGGGAGTCAGGCATGCATCCAATGGGGCTTCCTCATTAGAGCTGTTAAATGTAATTATCGTTCCGATAATAGGAATGTTACTCTCGCAATGGATGCTAACATTAGTTCACTTATTCTGCTAAAGGAATTGGAGGCTTTTAGAGAGAAAGCACTGATTGTGCATTTTATACTATTTTGAACCATTTCAATCACATCATTAAGTCTCTAACTAGAAACTCAAATTAACTAACCTGGTAAATACCACCTCTGCATTCTGTAGCTAATCCGGAATGTCTCCGAAGTGCGCAGGATGGCAAAGCTCACTATTGCTAGCTACACCATTAAGCATTTTGCTTGGACTAAAATTTTCATCTTCAAGCATTCTTTCCCTCAAATGGCCAAAGCCTGTGCTGGTGGCCTGTGGGCAAAGTCTGCCCTCATTAGCAGGCAGTTACTAAAATATATTTTTACCCAATTTACAGGGTCTTCATGCAAAACTTTATTATTTGGTGGACATTGTTATGCAGCTAAGGGCAACTTGTTCTGAAGGACCTCTGTTCTGAAGGACATTATTGCCATAGAGGGAGTGCAGAGAAGGTTCACCAGACTGATTCCTGGGATGTCAGGACTGTCTTATGAAGAAAGACTGGATAGACTTGGTTTATACTCTCTAGAATTTAGGAGATTGAGGGGGGATCTTATAGAAACTTACAAAATTTTTAAGGGGCTGGACAGGCTAGATGCAGGAAGATTGCTCCCGATGTTGGGGAAGTCCAGGACAAGGGGTCACAGCTTAAGGATAAGGGGGAAATCCTTTAAAACCGAGATGAGAAGAACTTTTTTCACACAGAGAGTGGTGAATCTCTGGAACTCTCTGCCACAGAGGGTAGTCGAGGCCAGTTCATTGGCTATATTTAAGAGGGAGTTAGATGTGGCCCTTGTGGCTAAGGGGATCAGAGGGTATGGAGAGAAGGCAGGTACGGGATACCGAGTTGGATGATCAGCCATGATCATATTGAATGGCGGTGCAGGCTCGAAGGGCCGAATGGCCTACTCCTGCACCTAATTTCTATGTTTCTATGTAAAGCCTATTCTGTCGTCTGAAACTGTGGATGTTGATCTAGAGCAGGGATCGGCAACCTACGGTCCCCGGGCCTAATGCGGGCCGTAACCCGAAATCATCTGGCCCGCAGGCGCAGCCATAGCGTTGTCCTGTCTAAGTGTCAAGCGCTTTCATAAAGTCGATGAAGTTGATGTACAGGGACGTGTTCCATTCAATAGACTGCTCAATGATGATGCGTAATGTTGCTATGTGGTCTGTGCATGAGCGATTCTTCCTGAATCCTGCTTGCTGGTCCCGTAGCCTCTTGTCTACAGCTTCCTGAAGACGGTTGAGGATGACCCGGTTGAGAATTTTACTGGGTACAGAAAGTAGGATGATCCCTCGGTAGTTGTCACATTTTCTTAGGTCATCTTTTTTCAGCAGTTTCACGATGTATCCCTCTGCCAATTCTGTGGGTGTCTTTTCCTCTTCCCAAATTCTCCCAAAGAAGCCATAGAGCATGTCTGTTGATGAGTCTATATCTACTTTCAGGGCTTCAGGTGGCATATTGTCAGGGCCAGCAGCCTTGCCAGTTTTCTGTTGCTTGATTGCAGCCTTTATTTCTGATTTTGTTGGTCTGTCACACTTAATTTGTAGTGGTATCCTGTTACACCATTAAGCATTTTGCTCGGACTAAGATTGTTAAGCGTGAAGCCTATTCTGTTGTCTGAAACAGTTGATATTTATGTAGAGGAGGGGTCGGCAACCTACGGCCCCCGGACCGAATGCGGGCCGTAACCCGAAATCATCCGGACAGCAGGCGTATTTTCTTCCCCGTAATTATCCAGCCCATAGACTTCCGTCACCTCCGGTACCTCCCGGGTCTGAGGCCGCGGCGCCCAGGCGCAGTGACGCAAGGAGGCCTGCGCTAGCCGAGCAGTGGCGAGCGCTGGCTGTACCACATCCAGCGCAAAGCCGCCGGCACAGCCGCGCACCTTCTGTGTCTGGGCTTTACTGTCGGGATCGGGGTCGTCAATAGGCATGGGACGAGTGAGTGTGAGTATTTGAGCCACCGGCTTCAGGACAGAGCCAAGGCGATGATCCGTAGGTGCGCCATGTTCATTAGCGCCCGTAACAGGGGGCCAGTGCTTCAGGTGGCGTCCTCGAAGGGGCGGGATCTATGTGAACACGTGATTTGATGCCTGCCGGGGCGGGATCCATGTGCACACGTGATAGATGTGGCCCGCCATCTGCTCACAGACATGCGTCCTGGCACCTATACAGAACAAGGTTGCTGACCCCTGATCTAGAGCTCAGCTTCAAATAATGGGCATGCACAACAAACAGAAATTGCAAACTTGATTCTGGAGCACAGACAAGATTAATTGAATAGTTTCTAATTTATTAAGTGAAAAAATAATCTGCAAAACTGTCAGTGTCAAAGGTATAGTTGCACCAGAAATTCAAATTTGTACTCAAGAGAATTTTTTTAGCCAGTATGCAATAACAAATTATGGCTGTGTAATTCCTCAGTTAGTTTCAGGGAATGCAGCTGGTCAGGTAGAAAGAGAGATAGTGAGAAAAGCACTTTTGTGTTAGAGATCATAATTCGGTTACACTTAGCAGTTATGTAAATAGGGTAAAAAAAGGAGTAAAATTAATGAGGTAGGGCAATTTCCCCAGGCTGACTGAACTAAAACAAGTCATGTTATGGCAAATCAATGCCAGAGCAATATTAGTTATTCGAGATTCAAGAGAATCTGGAGAAACACAGTGGAGAGAAATGGAAGTCTGCCAAATCAGGAGCCCCTTGGTTGAGATGGTTCATTGAGGATTTGATAAGGAACAAAAGGGAAGCTTACATCAGATACCAAGAACTTAATGCTGCAGAAAGCTTAGAAGGAATTAAACTATTTGGTATATATATTCGTTTCTTATTGCTTGTGAATGTACTTCTATGACCATTTCCATAATCTATGACCATTTACGCTCCGTGAAAATTAAGGTTGGTTTGAATTAGTGTTTTCTTCATCAATTCTTTCAATTTAGTTTGCGGTCGACATCTTGTAAACTCGAGTTGAATCCAGTCAGTTGGTTGAAAATCATCTTTGCCAAGTCTTGCAACACGAGAGCAATCAAATAGTTCAGTACTATCATTTAAGTGTGTCATAAAATAAAAAGAAAGATGGGTACGTACAGTTTTTCTCAAGTTACATTAAAATCACAGCATAAAATTAACCAACCTAAAAAGTTGTGATTGTTGATACATTGTAGGTATTAACCATAAAGAGGGTTGGGGAAATCTCAGCTTATTTTCTAGAGTACATAAAATTAAGCTTTGAAATGAATTAATTGAAACGCGGTATAAAATGGAACATTACAAAGGATGAAGCACATTCATTAGGAAACTTTATTTTTATCTTCTTATTTAAATGTTCAGTCTTTCTGAGCTAACTAAATCATATCTAACTAAAGGTACAGCTATTTCATTTGATTCCATGTGACACTCTCTGCAAACATAGAAAATATGTGCAGGAGTAGGCCATTCGGCCCTTCGAGCCTGCACCGCCATTCAATATATTGGCTGATCATCCAACTCAGTATCCTGTACCTGCCTTGTCTCCATACCCCCTGATCCCTTTAGCCACAAGGGCCACATCTAGCTCCCTCTTAAATACAGCCAATGAACTGGCCTCAACTACCTTCTGTGGTAGAGAATTCCAGAGATTCACCACTCTCTGTGTGAAAAATGTTTTTCTCATCTAGGTCCTAAAAGACTTCCCCCTTATCCTTAAACTGTGACCCCTTGTTCTGGACTTCCCCAACATCAGGAACAATCTTCCTGCATCTAGCCTGTCCAAACATGCTGTAAGTATCAAATAATCATGCTAAAAATATTAAAATTTAGGTTGTTTCACCAGTTTGTTGTTTGAGAGAAAAATGTGCCAACATTCTTACTTCAAATGCGAGGGGATTTTTCTCACAACTAATGCAAAAATCAAAAACACGCTATTTAGTCATTTATTTCATCGACAATGGTGCACTTTGACCAAATTGGTTGCTTATGTTTGCATAAATCATAGCAGCAATTATTTCTAGAGTACTGAACTGACTATGGGATATGCCAAGATCAGAAAGGAACCACATAAATAAATTTATTTCATAATCACTCAGCTTTAATAGTTGTTTGGTTACCTCACTTTTATTTCTAGCCCGATTACTAATTTGATTCCAAAGGGCTACAACTGTTCATATCCTTTTTTTCCTCTCCAAACCTCACAGTCAATGTTCAAACGCTGATTTGGCAGACTTCCTCTTCTCTCCACTGTCAAACGCTTTCTCAAAGTCGATGAAGTTGATGTACAGGGACGTGTTCCATTCAATAGACTGCTCAATTATGTTGCGTAATGTTGCTATGTGGTCTGTGCCTGAGCGATCAATCCTTCCTGAATCCTGCTTTCTGGTCCCGTAGCCTCTTGTCTACAGCTTCCTGAAGACGGTTGAGGATGACCCGGTTGAGAATTTTACTGGGTACAGAAAGTAGGGTGATCCCTCAGTAGTTGTCACATTTTCTTAGGTCATCTTTTTTCAGCAGTTTCACGATGTATCCCTCTGCCAATTCTGTGGGTGTCTTTTCCTCTTCCTAAATAAGCCATAGAGCATGTCTGTTGATGAGTCTATATCTACTTTCAGGGCTTCAGGTGGAATATTGTCAGGGCCTGCAGCCTTGCCAGTTTTCTGTTGCTTGATTGCAGCCTTTATTTCTGATTTTGTTGGTCTGTCACACTTAATTTGTAGTGGTATCCTGGCTTTGGGAATGTGTCTCTACAGCCGGTGGTGGCCAGTTTAGGACTTTTTTGTGAGTTCACTTTCCCCTTTAACTTGATTGCTCACCATTCTGATATACAACTGGCAGATGACGAAAACCTAAACACAGCTAACTACATGTGTTCTTCACTACCTCCCAATAAAGTAAGTGGTTGACAAGGTATACCTTATTTATTATTTAAATGCTCCCATTCATAGCACCTAATTAACCATTAGATAATTTATGGCCACTAAATGACTGCTGTAAATCCCTGATGTGTATTAGTGACAAAAGAATCAAAGAGTAGTTGATGGTATGTAAACAGGGAAATAGGGGGAGAAAGGACTAACAAGATTATCTTGTTCAAGAAGGAACTGCAGGTGCTGGAAGATCGAAGGTACACAAAAATGCTGGAGAAACTCAGCGGGTGCAGCAGCATCTATAGAGCGAAGGAAATAGGCGACGTTTCGGGCCGAAACCCTTCTTCAGACTGAAGATTACCTTGTTGAGATCAGGCACAGACCTACAGGCTGAGAGGCATTTTCTTGTGTTGAATTAACTCAGCTCTTCTGGATTTCTAGAGATTGTGGTGAAAAAGTACCAAAATCTATTTCACCTGTCAAGCATTTTCTCTGCATTCTCCTTAATAATTATCACTCATTATATCTGGCAGATATAAACAAAACACTTTCCACTTCTGGATCATGTACTTCTGCACTAAACGGTTTCAGAATCCAATCCCAATTATTTTTAGTAAAGTTTTGGCTTTTCCTATCCAGTCCAACTTCATGAATCCAGTCAGAAAAAATCCCTCAGATTTTCTAACTGAATTCTTATCTATTTTTAAGCGAGCCCGTTGCCTCTGCCCCAAAGGTTTACAAAGTCAAGCCATGGTTAGATTTGACCAGCTCAGGTTCCAACCTCTACGATAACTGAGAAAGCCAAGGTAAAGCTCTTTCATGGTCTTCAATATTGTTGAAATGAAAGCAAAAATATTAAAGGCCACAGAGTGAGCCACAGATTCTGACGCACCGATCGCAATCAGTGAGGATAGGTGACAACACATCCTCCTCAATAATTCTCATCACCGGTGCCCCGCAAGCATGTATTCTCAGTTCCTACCATACTCCCTATACACTCACGACTGTACGATCATATACCATCTACGAATTTGCAAATTACATCACTATAATGGGTCGAATCATGAACAATAACGCGATGGAGTACAGGAAGGAGATAGAGAGCTTAGTAACATGGTGTCAGGGCAGTAATCTCTCCCTCAATTACTTCAGGAGGCAGGGTGTACATGCCCCATTTAGCATCAATGGTGCAGAAGTAGAAATGATTGTGAGTTTCAAATTTCTTGGCATTAATATTACCAATGATCTGTTGTGAACTAATCACATCGATGTGAAACAAGACCACACACCAATACCTCTATTCCCCGAGGAGACAAAGGAAATTAGGCGTTTCCACTGACTCATGCAAACTTCTACAGAGGCTCCATAGAAAGCATACTGTCGAGTTGTATCACAGCTTGGTTTGGGAACAGCTCTGCCCAGACCACAAGAAATGATAAAAAGTTGTAGACGTAGCCCAGTCCATCACACAAGCCAGACCTCCCATCAGTGACTCCATCTACGCTTTACGCTGCCTTGGAAAAGCACCCAACACAATCAAAGAAATGTTCCAAAATGGTCATTCCTATTTCTCCCTGCTCCCATCAGACAATAAGTACAGAGGTTTGAAAAGGCACACCACCAGACTCAGGAACAGCTTCATCCCCTCTGTTATCAAGCTTCTGAACAGTTCTTCCAAAAGCTTGGGTACTGTCCGATTCACCTGGGAACATTGGTCTTTGTCTAACTCTACTGAACGTTTTTCCTTCCATTATTTATTATGTAAAAGAATATGTGTGTTACGATTGTGTTTATAGTTTGTTTGGTTGTTTGTCTTTTGCACAAAAGTCCGCGAGCATTGCCACTTTCATTTCACTGCACATCTCGTATGTGTATGTGACAAATAAACTTGACTTGACTTGACTTGGAACAAATGCACTACATTGCTGAGAACCATATTCTGCACTCTGTGTCTTCCCTTTTGCTCTATTATACTTGAGATTAACGATTGTATTTATGTAGGGTATGTCTGATCTGTTTGGATAGCATGCAAAACAGAGCTTTTCACTGTATTTCAGTACGTGACAATAATAAATCTAAACCTAAAGAAGCATAAAACATTGATAGGCACAGACAATGCAAGGTGCATGGAATAAAAGAGAGCAAAATCATGAATGTCATTTGGATGAGGGAAAAAGAAAAAAAAGAGCTTACAAAATAAAAAGATAGAGAAAAATAACTATTAAGGCAACAGTGACAGTGAGACGGATTGCTATGTAACTGTATTCAATCTAATACAGCTAAAGCAGGAATATGAAGTTGAGGTACGCAACAAACTTTACCAAAATGAACTGCTGAATAATCTCCTATTTCCATGAAAATCATTCAGAGAAAAAAAATAGAAAGAGTTAAAGAGAAAGGGGACTAGTGAAAAAAGATGGAATACAAAAAAAGCCTGCAGATGTTGGTATCTGAAAATAAAGCATGTTGGGAGAACACAGCAGATCAAGCAGCATGACTGGAGGCGACATTTCAGGTTTATATCCTGTATCAGGACTGAGAGGCCTGACTTGGCAACTCAAATGCCCAGGAACGAAGAAGATTGCAAAAAGTAGTGAACACTGCCCAGTCCATCATGGATACTGACATCCCCACCATCAAAGGGATCTACAGGAGTTTGTGCTTCAAAAAGGCAGCCAGCAACAACAGAAACTCATACCACTCTGGCAACACACTCATTTCACTCCTGACAATAGGGAGGAAAATGAAACGTCCAGATTCAGGATCAGTTTCTTCCCTGCAACCGTCAGGTTTAATGAATTTTAAGGGTCAATACAGTATATTCATTAGAAATAAGGAATGAAAAAATATTCAAAAATTCTATAGTAATGGCAATTACCTTAAAACTAACATCCAAGCTTGCTGGAGGTGGCATTTCAATTGTGCTGGATAACATTTACTAACGGGTTCAGCACTTCTAGTATCACTTTGCCTTTTACCAGTCATGATTAGGGCACATAAATTAATAGCACAAGAAAACTTTCACAGAAAAACCAAGAGCAATGCACGAGATGTGTTGAGCGTTATCAAAATGAGAAGATATGCGAGAGAGTGAAAGAGAGGGGGAGACCACATAGGAGCATCCGTGAGAACAGCTGATTAGCTTGCGGAAACAGCCGCGTACGATGGCAGTACTACACCGCTATCGTAACGTAGATTTTTACATAACTTGGAAATTCGGCAGTGGACTTAAAGAAATGTTTACATAAGTGTGAGTTTAATTAAATTGTATATTGCACATGGTGGTGTGTGTCTGTACTCTGCAAATGATTCCTTTCGTATCAATTATTAATTGATCTAACCTTAGATCATAAAGTAGCTTTCATAAATTGCACATGTGCATATTTTAAAGTCAAATAAATGTTGTTTTCCACTGAAACACCGTTGTCAGTTCACTAGAATGCTTATATAACATGACTAACCTACTTACTTCTAACTGGAAAGACCTTAATATACCAACCTTCTGCATAGTAAATACATCCTATTGGCAGCAGTTATTCTGAAGTGCTCTGTCTTTGAACGAGATGACCCTGCACCAATAGTTCCAAGACCCAGTCGTTGGTAATCCCGAAAACATGCTCGCTCAACTAATTGTTCCATGGTTGACTTTTCTGAAGCCTTCAAAGTGCTACTTGTGGGAAGCTCACCATCATCTGATGCTGTAAGGTGAGATAATACAAGGGACATTAACAACTAAATCCTTGATCACAATATATTTAGGACAGACGTCTCAATATTTTATTTAAGCCGCCTTATAGACCATGATGCATTAAACCTAGTTCTTAAACATCTGCAGGTATCCTTCTCATTTCAAATTTGGTTGCATACAATTAGAATAAAAATTTGAATAAAAATTAATACTTAAAGTAATACTGCCTACCCCATTTTCAAGCTTTCTTCTCTCTCCCCCTACAATTAGTCTGAAAAAGGGTCTCGACCCAAAACGTCACCTGTCCATGTTCTCCAGGGATGCTGCCTGACCTGCTGAGTTACTCCAGCACTTTGTGTCCTATTGTAAATTAACCAGCATCCGCAGTTCTTTGTTTTTAAGTTTTACTAGACCAAGTGCAGACCCGTTGGGTCTGTTTCCACAACGGCGTTTGCAGGGGGGGGGGGGGGGGGAGTGAGGAGGAGGAGGAAACGGGAGAGATTTGGGAGGGAAAGGAGAGCGCGGTAGGGGATGAGAGAGGGGGATGAGGAGAGAGGTGTGGGGGAGGGGGAGGGGTGAGGAGAGGGAATCATAGAAACATAGAAATTAGGTGCAGGAGTAGGCCATTCGGCCATTCGAGCCTGCACCGCCATTCAATATGATCATGGCTGATCATCCAACTCAGTATCCTGTACCTGCCTTCTCTCCATACCCCCTGATCCCTTTAGCCACAAGGGCCACATCTAACTCTCTCTTAAATATAGCCAATGAACTGGCCTCAACTACCTTCTGTGGCAGAGAATTCCAGAGATTCACCACTCTCTGTGTGAAAAATGTTTTTCTCATCTCGGTCCTAAAAGATTTCCCCCTTATCCTTAAACTGTGACCCCTTGTTCTGGACTTCCCCAACATCGGGAACAATCTTCCTGCATCTAATCTAGCCTGTCCAACCCCTTAAGAATTTTGTAAGTTTCTATAAGATCCCCCCTCAATCTTCTAAATTCTAGCGAGTACAAGCCGAGTCTATCCAGTCTTTCTTCATATGAAAGTCCTGACATCCCAGGAATCAGTCTGGTTAACCTTCTCTGTACCCCCTCTATGGCAAGAATGTCTTTGGCAAGGGAGATGGAGAGGGGGGATGGAAAGGGTGTGGAGGGAGGGGGAGAGGGGTGGGGGGAGAGAGGGGAAATAGTGGGGAGGGAGATTGGAAGGGGGAGGAGTAGGGACAGTCCATCTGTTCCCCATTCTCTTTCACCCCCAATCCTCTTTCTCTATTCCCACACACGTGATGACGCGCTTCGACACAGGCTGCGGGGCTGGGGGGGGGAGGGGCTGGGGCTGGGGCTGCTGCAAAGGCATATGTAAAAGGCTCCATTCCAATTGGACATCTGTGAGCATTGGGCATTGTGACATCACACGATGGAACGTTCACCAGGGGCTGGGGCTGCTGCAAAGGCATATGTAAATGGATCCATTCCGATTGGACATCTGTGAGCATTGGGCATTGTGACATCACACGATGGAACGTTGCATTGTGACATCACACGATTGAACGTTCACCAACATGTTATGGCTGAGAGCTGTTTTATTTTGAAATTTTTGGGGGGGGGGGGGGGAAGAAGGATTTTATTTAAAAAAAGTGTACATAAACACGACGAAATTTAATCAGGAGTGGATACTTAGAATGGAAAGTGAAATCTCTACCGAAATGGAAAAAATCTCGGCGATTCTGCGTCTGGTGTTGGCGTAGCAACAAATCAAAGGCTGGCAGCCATGTCAGGCGGGCAGCTGGCGGGCGGGCGGCAGGCAGCGGCAGCCACAGACTTTTATATAATAAAAATAGATTTCAATTTGATCAGTCATAAGGTTAACATAACTACTAAATCAGGTTAAATTTGATGAAATTAAGGTTCTCAAACATATGAAATGCTCTACTTTGGGAGGTGATCAACAGCATATCTGTATTGAAGCTACTAGATCAGGATGTTGGTTTTGGCTTGCAGAACAATGAAGGCTTCCAAAGCACAGTTAAATGCTATCTTATAATACTTGTGGTTAAATATTTAACTAACTTTGTTGATTTGTTCTCTGGCATTGTACAATATGCTCTTTTCAACCCGGAAAGCAAAAATGTTCCAAAGGATAGTAGTTTTGAAGGATTAAAACTAGTTTGTTATCGCATTATTCTCAGAGATTCATTCTGTTCTGAATTTGACTCTACCAGGCTGGATTGTCACTCATCAGTAAATGATTGATATCAACCACGTGTTACATTAAAACTTGCCAACAGACTTCATAAATGTTGTGTTGCAGTTTACTACGTTAGCAACATATCTTGGTGCAAAACTCATTACAGATCCATGACATTGTACAGGAAAGGAAACTATGCATTTTCTTAATCAAGAATTGTTAATCTGTTGAAGTGTCTGAATCAGGAAGTGCATTGAAATTCAATACAAAATCATAAATAAAGCATAAGAGTGAATAAAAGATGGGGTTGAGATAGATAAGAGAGAAGAAAGAAATTTAAAAATCCCACCAATTAAATATTGAGGGATGAAACAATACATTATTAAAAGTTAATTATCAGTGCCTAAGAAGTTGTATGGCAGTGATACATTATTTGCATGAAGCCAAACTAGGCCAAAATATCAACCTCCTACTCTGATTTGATGCAAAGTAATTATGTTCTTAACTGTACATACTTTTCTTGCAAAAGCACTGCAGCAATGAAAATGGAGATAATGATAAAAGATCAGACTTGTCGATTATTAACATCCACCTTGAAATTGGAGTATTACAGGTCCCATCCCAGCAATCTGGACACGTGGCCTAGGATTGCAATGGAAATGTCTCAAAACCGGGTTCTATTATATTGCTATTAAGTTGTCCACATCCTGGTTTCTTCCAGTAACATAAATAGCACAAGTGTTTCTGCACTTGGGTGCAAAATCAAAAATTATTCCTCATTATATTTTTCTAATTAAAGCTCATTTTACCTGAAACTTCATCTTCTTCATTCCAGCCTGATCGATTGCCTCTTTCATCTATTGTCAAAACAACTGGTTTCTTTTTCACTGTAGACTGACGGCCTATGGTCATTTTTCCAGCTTTCTTCGCACTTCTTACAATGTTTTTGGAAAGAGTGCTAGAAATAAATAAATGAATTCTGAGAGTGTCACTAAATCTATACATAACTAAAACTCTCATCTTGTCTATTGTAAAAAACAAAATTTCCCCCCCAGTTTTGGAGCAATGTGATTTTATCATTGAAGTTTGGGAGACATTGAAATTTTTCAGAGTAGGAAATGGTTCATTTTAGGAAACTTTAATGTAATGTTACCTGATTTTGGATCATGTAAACTGCAATAAAAACCACAATGCAGACTTTCTACATCAATGTGGATAAGGCAATTGATGATTAAGATCAAGCATTTTTTTACCCGAGCACCACATACCTCAAACAACTTATTAAAAAAAATAAACATACAAAAGATGTATGGTAGAGCTGCCTTAGCACAGCGCTAGAGACCCGGGTTCAATCCTGACCTAGGATGCTGCCTGTGTGGAGTTTGTATGTTCTCCCTGTGACCGCATAGGTTTCTTCCCATATCATTAAGATGTATGGGTTTGTAGGGTAATTGCCTACTGTAAAATTGCTCCTGATGTGTAGGGAGATAGTGGGATAATATAGAACTAGTGTGAACGGTGGTCGACGGTAGGAGATGAACTCGGTGCTGTATCTCTAAACTAAATTAAACGCCACTAAATGCATGCAACAGCAGTGTGCCACTTTTATCCCTTTAAGATGGATGCCCAAGTTACAAGGCTTTCTCTGATATTTTACACCCTTGCACAATATGTCAGGGGTTTGGGAATATGAAAGCACAGCAGTTGTATTATTGGATTTAAATTGAGCTAAGCTTCAAATAAGGAGTAAAAACTCATCTGGGATTCACTAATTTCCTTTAGGAATGAACATAGATTGTCCTTGCCCTGTTCTGCTAATAGTGATGCCAGACCACTTAACTCAACTCCCTGAGAAAAGTGCTTAACTCAACTCCCTGAGAAAAGGCCTAACAAGCCACTGAGTTCAAGAGTGCACACAGGAGGAAGAAAATTGGTTTTAGATTATCCATTTATTTCCTTTTTCATATCCTTCATAGTATTTCTAATTTACAAAGTCAAATGGCCATAATTCATAAAACTAGAATGACTGCAAAATACAAAATATGCAAATTTTAGTCAGTTATCAAAATTGTCAACGTTCTGGATTGGATGCGAAAAACGTCAAGGAATCACATGCTCCATTAAAAAATAAACCCTCTTACTCTTTTCAGATTAAAGTAGATTTAATAGTTTACACCACTTTAACAAAATCTCAGATCTGAATGAAAGAACGACTTTGCTATTGCTAGTTAATTAATGCACTTGCTGCAAACATTAACAGTTTCGCTAGCTACTCCTTATCTGTTTTTGATTATCTCCCTTTTTTCTGTTTATTCCGTTTTCCAGGTTTCCGCAAACTTGCTTATCTTCTCTTCATTTAAAAGCTAATGCAAGGAAACACTGACATTTTTCCTTGCATTAAAACTGTTAATTCATTCAAAACTGATGACTTTCACCCAAAATGTTGCAGATTGAACTGCATCCTGAAACTTGACAATGCATTTGCATGTTACAATAGCTTATCATAATTAATTTTGAAGAAATATTAAAAATTTCCCAGTCATTTAGCCCCTTTCATTAAAATGCTTTTTTGTAAAGGATACACAGCTTAAAGAACTTTGGCAAGACTTAATTGAAAGATACTATCAACTATATTGCACAGAAATAAATTTAGAGCTTACAATTACAGTAATTTCCTATTTTGATTTGTGCAAATTATTCCAACCAAACTGTAACATAACATAGCCCCTTGCAAGGATTGGATGAACAAAGTGACAATGTCATTACTATTACTTTTATTTTAACCAATCTTAATCATAACAACTATCGGTATTAAAGCTATTTTATGAACAGCAAATCTTTAAAGTTGTTATAACCAAGAGGTCTCATCCACTTTCTTACACTTACCGGAACGAAGTATTTTTTTCCTTCTGCTTTGGCAAAATTATCTGTGGTGCATTCTGACCTGCGGCAAAGGCAAAAGTGGTGAAGATAGACTGTGGGTACCGAAACCTCACCAAGTGCTTCTTGAAGATCTCAACCATCTCAGAGTTCACTTCTTCATCAAATGCCACTTTAATTATCTGTAACAGCAAATAGAAAAAGTTAGTTAGTTGCACTGGCACTAGACCATCCAAATAAGTAAGACACAAATTGGACTACTTTCCAAAAATATAATGTTAAATTGTCTGAAACAAAATCTATGAATAAAGTATACCTGAAAGGTTGATGAACGGATCTGTAGTCCCTCTTGCGTATTTTGTTGGAGCTGGATTTGTATACTGATCTTTTTCTCCTTAGTCATTGATGCAATGGGAAAACTCCGAACTATAGTTTGTTCACCAACTATACAAAAGACATAAACAAAGTCCCTATTAACATCAGCACAGAACACATATTTTCATTATCCCTAAAACAAATTAAAGATAAGCATCAGAACTAATAATACTCTTTCTTATTTCTTTACATTAATTTTAAGAGGCTTTACCCCAGATGCTACAAATACAATAACCAACCTATGTTTTGGTAGCCAATATCACGCAGGATCACAATGAAATTTAGCGCTCTTTGTGAAAGGCTTTCTAACACTGGTCAACATTTTTATTTCTGAGAACAAGAAATTTCAAGAATTAACACCTTTAAAATTTATGCTTGATTTGACGTTATATTTATACATTCACTATTCGCGAACATCACTATTAGCAGAGGAAATTAGTCCATATTAATCAAAGATTTGCAATAGGTACAACACAAGAACAGGAACTTCAGCCCACAATGTCCATGCTGAAGTTCCTGATGCCGTTAAACGAATCTCCTCTGCCTGCAAGTGATTCATATCCTTCCATTTCCATGCATCCATTTAAAAGCCTCTAAAATGCCACTATCAACCCTACCTCCACTATCACCCCAGGCAGTGTGTACCAGGCACCTACCATTCTATGCATACCTCATTTAAACTTTAGACCTTTCACCTTAAAGCCATGATCTCTGGATCTTGACATTTCCACCATGGGAAAGCGATTCTAACCATCTACCTTTTCTATGCTTCTCAATTTAATTCACTTTCATCAGGTCTCCCCTAAATCTCCAAATGTTGCAGACAAGCATTCCAAGTTTGCCCAAATTCTTCTTATGATTAGTATAATCCCATTAGAGTGATTGCGCCTTTCTTATTTTTGAGCTCTACTCATATTGCCACTGAACAAACCCTTCAGTAGTCCTCTGAGTCCTGTGACATTCCCCCTGATTAGTAAAGCAATTCCTTCAACTCTTTTATTCTAACATCTCTAATTTCAGATTGAATGACTTCTCTAATTTCAGATAGTCCCTACTTTCTCAGCTCTCCCTCAGCCCACTGGCTCCTCCTCTTCCTTTCTTTTTCCCGCCCCCGCCCCCCCCCCCCAACCCTCACATCAGTCTGAAGAAGGGTTTCGACCCGAAACGTTGCCCATTTCCTTTGCTCCACAGATGCTGCCTCACCAGCCTAAGTTTCTCCAGCATTTTTGTCTACCTTCAACTCTTTTACATCCCTGTCCATTACATCTGTAACATCAAAACACTGAATGTTGAGCTGCCTGTCCTTTCCCTCTTGCAAACAAATGGCCACAATATCAGGCCACAATATATCTTAGTTCCAAGCACTGATCCAGGCTCCGTGTTCATCCACTTTACCAACGATACTCCTTGCGTTGAAATAAACACACATTCAGTCTATCAGTTTCACACTATTCCTTAACCTTTCATTGCCTGTCTTTCCTTTGTAACTTATTGGTCATAACATCTCCCTTACCATCAGTCCTTCCATTTGCTCTCCATCTGCTCTGGTTTCAACCAGAAGCCAGCAAGTATGGATCTTTGCGAATTTAAATTTTGTATGCGATTCAAAAACTTTAATTAGTCATTTTACAATGTAGCATTAGTGTCAACCATGATTTTTAACCGAATAAGTTCAAATTTTTGTGTGACACAAATATGATGGAATTGATGTAAAAGTGGGGGGGGGGGGGATGCAATAAAACAACTTTACATATAACCGGAGCTTTTTTTTGTGACAGTATGGAGTACCAGCACCTCCAAAATGTAAACAATTAGATTGATGTTCAGCACCCAATAGCTTTGTTAAACTGTTGTGTGTGTACTGGCACATTTTTGTCTGCAAAAAGTGCACTGCATAATACAGTCGATTAAATTGAATGCACATCGTCAAAGCATTGTTCTGTTTCTCAAATTTTAACGTTTAATATCAATGCATGTCAGACACTAGAATTGAAAATTTGCTAACTGTTTTGTTTATCCTTGTTGATTAAAAACATGACATCATAAATACCTAATTTCTTAATAAATGATACGATCAGCTCTTAATGCTATAAATGTAAAGTCTTTAAAACCGTACCCAAGGGATCATGTGGTGTGCCTTTGAAAATAATTCTGTATGTGGTTAGAAATAATGCCCCCTCTGCAGGCAGGATGTGTGGTCCACCCAGTGGTCCTCCTGATGCTTCCTCTCGACCATCTGAGTCCAGAACAACACGCAGCCCCTCACCAACAAACTCTTCGCCAGGTAATAAAGCTGGCCGCAAAATCTTGGGCTGTAAAAATCGTGGGAAAACTAAATTGCAACATATATAAATAAGCTACTTCAAAGAGACCTTATCCCTTCTGTTGATTAATACAAAGATAATAGAAATATTTGATCCTGGATAGCAATGTAGCTTGTTTTGTTTCATGCATTTGGTTGCAATTAAGTGTTTTCTGCAGCTCAAATGAATTTATTTTTATACTCAAGGCACAAATTTGAAGATAAAATAATAACAAATGTAACCAAAAAAATTGCACTCCAAGACAAACCAACAATAAAGATATGCTCTTCTTAACGAATGTTGGAAATATTCATCCTTTTATCTAGGAAGTTTAAAACAAATTGTAGATACCTACTTAGCAGTCCTTGGCTGTGGGTCTTCAGTGCCAGGTCGATTCGTCAATTCTGCCACAGAGTACTGCACACAGGAGCTGAGAATCCCATAGTCTTCTACAGAACCTGGTCTGGCTACCCAGCTTTACTCATTTTAAGGTCTGGGAAATAGCTGGTGACCAATTCCAAGCTTCATATATCCTTTTTTATGGCCTATTCAGATACAAATCGGTAACCCAAACCATTTAAAGTTTATCTGCATTTTATTTAAATTTAAGTTGTTCTTCACGATTACATGAATCATTAATTAAGTACAAGGCATTTAATTAGTTTTTATCAATTATTTTAAAGATTTGTTTGATCAAAAGAGAACCAATTTATATCATTATTTATTCCTTGTTATTGTTCAAGGGATCTACTTTTTAAACTTAATTTGTTTTGATTTAATGCTCAAATTTTCACAACTGACCTACTTTTAGCTTTATTTGTAATCCTGGGTTTAGCTTCATATTATTTTAATCACTCTCGGATAGTCTTGCATATTTCTTATGGCATTTCTTCATCCGCCAGGTTTTTTCACAAAGTGATTCACGTTTACATTCCAGTGTTTTCTCATATTCATCATCAAGAGAATTTTTTTCTCCAGTCTACCCAGGAAACATTATTTTCATCAACATTCTTGGTCTATATATTAAAATGATATATTTATTAACTGCGCAACAAGAATGAACGTGCAGATCCACAACACACCTATTTAGTGCATATCCAAATGGGACACGAAATTAGGATCATGCTTAGCCGAGTCTGGACTAAATTATATCTGTCCGGATTTATTTATGAAGCATTTCACCTTTTAAGTCAAAACCTATTTTTTCTATGAGGTTTAATTCTTCCATGAAATAGCAAAATTAGGTCACGTTTCTAACATTCAAACTTGTACAGCTATTATAGAGCAATGTTTAATGTCAATAGGCTTATATACTTTGCAATATGGTATTTGGTTGAAGATATTATTAGTTTACACATCACTCTCCATCATCATGTGAATTTTTTGTTATAACATACATTACAACCTCCTATAAATGCGTAAGTAAATCCTGGTGATCATCCATGATATTTGCATCATTATGTTGCAAGTTTGAAAACAGACTTCCATCCAAGATATAAATAGAATTCTTAAGTGGATGAAAATCTCTCTGGTCTGTAGCTGACAATCGTTGTGGTCTTCCACTACTTAAGCTTCTCAACATTAATAATTGCACGTCCCCACACTGGATCCTATAATGTTCATACATACGATTTTCAATTACTTCTGATAGTAACACCAAATTTGTTAACCAAGTGGCTGGATGAAGATGGTCTACAATGTTGTTTGAAATTCATTTGACTGTCATCATTTGGATCCATTCAATGACTCGTGTTTTCTGCACAAGTTGTCAATGATTCATGCAGTGCCCTCCATAATGTTTGGGACAAACACCTATCATTTATTTATTTGCCTCTTTACTCCACAATTTGAGATTTGTAATAGAAAAAAAAAATCACATGTGGTTAAAGTGCACATTGTCAGATTTTAATAAAGACAATTTTTATACATTTTGGTTTCACCATGTAGAAATTACAGCTGTGTTTATACATAGTCCTCACATTTCAGGGAACCATAATGTTTTGGACACATGACTTCACAGGTGTTTGTAATTGCTCAGGTGTGTTTAAATGCCTCCTTAATGCAGGCATAAGAGAGCTCTCAGCACCTAGTCTTTCCTCCAGTCTTTCTATCACCTTTGGAAACTTTTATTGCTGTTTATCAACATGAGGATAAAAGTTGTGCCAATGCAAGTCAAAGAAGCCAATATGAGACTGAGAAACAAGAATAAAACTGTTAGAAACAGTCAGCCAAACCTTTGGCTTACCAAAATCAACTGTTTGGAACATCATTAAAAAGAAAGAGAGCACTGGTGAGCTTACTAATCACAAAGGGACTGGCAAGCCAATGAAGACCTTCACAGCTGATGACATAAGAACTCCCTCTATAATAAAAAATCCCCAAACACCTTTCCGACAGATCAGAAACACTCTTCAGGAGTCAGGTGTGGATTTGTCAATGACCACTGTCCGCAGAAGACTTCATGAACAGAAATACAGAGGATACATTGCAAGATGCAAACCACTGGTTAGCCGCAAAAATAGGATGGCCAGGTTACAGTTTGCCAAGAAGTACTTAAAAGAGCAACCACAGTTCTGGAAAAAGGTCTTGAGGACAGATGAGACGAAGATTATAAGACCATGATCCCAAACAGACTTCTAAAGTAACAAAGAAGTTTTTCAAAGCTAAAAAATGGTAAATTCTTGATTGGTCAAGTCAATCACCCAATCTGAACCCAATTGAGAATGTCTTTTATATGCTGAAGAGAAAACAGAAGGGAACGAGCCGCCAAAACAACCATAAGCTAAAGATGGCTGCAATACGGGCCTGGCAGAGCATCACCAGAGAAGACACCCAGCAACTTGTGATGTCCATAAATCACAGTCATTGCATGCAAAGAATATGTAATAAAATACTAAACATGACTACTTCATTTACATGACATTGCTGTGCCCAAAACATTATGGTGCCCTGAAATGGGGGGGGGGGGGGGGTATAAACAGTATAAACACTGCTGTAATTTCTACATGGTGAAACCAAAATGTGTAAAAATGGCCTTTATTAAAATCTGACAATAAGCACTTTAACCACATGTGATTATTTTCTATTACAAATCTCAAATTGTGGAGTACAGAGGCAAATAAATAAATGATGGGTGTTTGTCCCAAACATTATGGAGGGCACTGTAACACTCATTTAACATGTCAACAATTTTTTTTGTTTTACATATGTGTGCACTCAATTTCACTGACTGAGATGTACTTTTTGCCTCACTTTATTGAGATGTCATCCATAATTACTTTGGTATTTTCATGCAACTGGGGCAAAAGTTTCTTGAAAATATTATTATCTGGAACATGACTATTTTTTCAACATTCTGTTGATCATAATAGTTATAGTTCCATTTACAATAAGTTTACAAATCATAGAAATCCAGTCTTTCTGTACAGGACCAGGTTCTGAAGAAATTCTACATGGTTTCCCCTCAGCTTCCTATTAAATCTTTCACTTCTCACCTTAAACTTATGTCCTGCGGTTCTTGATTCCCCTGTTCTGGATAAATGATTCTGTGAATTTACCCTATCTATTGTGCTCAAAGGAATATAGTTCTACCCTGCCCAACCTATAACTCAGGCCCTCCGGTTCTGGCAACTTCCTCGTCATTGTTGGGATTGCTGTGACAGATGGCATTTAGTTTAGTTTATTGTCAGGTGTACTGAGGTACAGTGAAAAGCATTGACAGAAAGGACTGAATGGCCTCCCATATCATAAGAAAATATTAAATAAATATGAAAAACCTTGTCAAATAAACTGACTTTCTGCACCATTTTACAACCATACTACTTTTTAGAAAAGGAGTTCAATAAATTCAGTAGCATTTCTTGAATGGAAATGTTTTTTTGTGGTTCATAATCAGTACATATTCTGCACTCTTTTCATGAGTGGCAATTAATAATAGCTATATTAAAGAAGCAGGCCAGAAAAAGCTGTTTTTTGCATTACAAAAAAAACAAAACATGGCATAAATTTAATGCCTTAAAATTGTTAGCATCCTTTCCTTCTTGCATAATAAACTGGAGTATTGTTTTAAAGCGATGCAACTCATCAGCATGGAAGAAACCTGAATATGAGTTTCAAAGTTAAAGTTAAAATTCAAACACAGCATTAAGACCTATTCTCAAGACTTATTCCTTACTTCAAATCTCCCATTTTACTGAAATTTTGCAGCAATTCAAATTTTTTTGATTTCTGGGTATAATTTTTACATTAATTTCAGCCACTTCATTTTTTTCATAATGACTCACTTAAACATTTCTTCACAATCTCTGGTTATACTTTAGATTTCTATTTCCTACAATTCTGTTTGAAATCTGTGGAATTCTGTTTGAATCTGTGGAATTCTCTGTTCTGGCAGAACACAAAATTAAAATTATATATTTTTTCTCCAGATCTTCATGTTTCTATGTTAAACGTATGTGAAAAACACATTTTTCACACAGAGAGTGGTGAATCTCTGGAATTCTCTGCCACAGAAGGTAGTTGAGGCCAGTTCATTGGCTATATTTAAGAGGGAATTAGATGTGGCCCTTGTGGCTAAATGGATCAGGGGGTATGGAGAGAAGGCAGGTACAGGATACTGAGTTGGATGATCAGCCATGATCATATTGAATGGCGGTGCAGGCTCGAAGGGCCGAATGGCCTACTCCTGCACCTATTTTTTATGTTTATAAATCTGCTGGGTTTTTTTTCAAATAAAAAAGTATGTTGCCATTTTAAATACAGCTGTTTAACAGAATGTTGCTACACCGAGGGGGATATAAAAGACCAAGAAAATAATGGAGCCAACTTTCAATGCCAAAAAAACTTGCAAAAAACATGCTTATGATATAAAAATACCTAGAAAACATTTTATTTGAAAAGAGAAATAAGGCATGAGGTGATGCACTACATGATTTTGATGTTTCTGTTAATGTGTCATCAAAGCAAAATTCAAAATATTTTTCCACAAATTTGAACTCATCAATTTTTGTTTCAGAAATTCATAATTCAAATAATTTAAATAACTATTTTTTAACATTATCTCTTTTCTATAAACTGTTGGTTGTTCACTCAGCCAACATTTTCAATAGCAATGATATTGAAAATATGGGAATATTTGGGACACTGCGTTTACGATTCCAAGGGAGCACATATTTTAAAGTGCTCAGAAAATTATAAGATAGAGTCATAGAGTGATACAGTGTGGAAGCAGGCCCTTCGGCCCAACCTGCCCACACCGGCCAACAATATCCCAGCTACACTAGACCCACTTGCCTGCACTTGGTCCATATCCCTCCAAACCTGTCCTATCCATGTACCTGTCTCACTATTTCTTAAACAATGGGATAGTCACAGCCTCAACTACCTCCTCTGGCAACTTGTTCAATACACCCACCATCCTTTGTGTGAAAAAGTTCCCTTCGGATTTTTATTAAATCTTTTCCCCTTCTCTGGTCCTCAATTCCCCTACTCTGGGCAAAAGACTGTGCGTCTACCCGATCTATTCCTCTCATGATTCTGTACACCACTATAAGATTCACCCTCATCCTCCTGCGCTCCATGGAATAGAGACGCAGCCTACTTAACCTCTCCCTATAGCGCATACCCTCTAGTCCTGGCAACATCCTCGTAAATCTTTTCTGAACCCTTTCAAGCTTGAAAATATATTTCCTATAACATGATGCACAGAACTGAACATAATATTGTAAATGCGGTCTCACCAATGTCTTATACAGCTGCAACATGACCTCCCAACTTCTATACTCAATACACTGACTGATGAAGGCCAAAGTGCCAAAAGCCATTTTAACCACCTTATCTACCTGCGACTCGACCTTCAAGGAACCATTCACCTGCACTCCTAGATCCCTCTGCTCTACAACACTACCTAGAGGCCTACCATTTACAAGGTAGGTCCTGCCCTTGTTCGACGTCCCAAAATGCAACACCTCACACTTTTCTGTATTAAATTCCATCAACCATTCCTCTGCCCACCTGGCCAATCGATCCAGAACCTGCTGCAATCTTTCACAACCATCTTCACTATCTGCAAAACCACTCATTTTGTGTATTATCAGCAAACTTGCTAATCTTGTCCTGTATGTTCTCATCCAAATCATTGATGTAGATGACAAACAGTAACGGGCCCAGCACCGAACCCTGAAGCACACCACTCGTCACAAGCTTTCAGTCCGAGAAACAACCTTCCACCATCACCCTCTGCTTATTTCCATGGAGCCAATTTGTTATACATTCAGCTATCTCTCCTTGGATCCTATGCGATCCAACCTTCCAAAGTAGCCTACCATGCAGCACCTTGTCGAATGCCTTATTGAAATCCCCGTGCACAACATCTGCAGCTCTGCCATCATCGATAAGGCTTCATTGCTTTCCTGATTATGCATAATTATTTAGAGTATGAATTTATAAAAGTAGAGCATAGTTAGCCATACGAGGTGAACATTTTAACATTAAACAAGTTTAATATTACAGATTGCTTAAAAAAATATTCAAAGCTGCAAAGAATAAAATAATTTTAGACTGAAACAATGTTAATGATAGGCAATATCCGATCATGGAATAGTGGATTTAATATGGTCTTCAACAAATAAAATCAGAAATTCCACCCGTCTAATATTTGGACCATGTTTGGAAGATATTTGCAGTCCAACAGACTAACTATTGTGATACCAGATGCTTAGCACCAGGTGGTGCTGCAATGATTAATTACAAGTGTGGATTACCCTCGAGCCCTATTTACTTGCTCCAATCTGAAAGGAAAGAAGAAATCAAAGAATAAGGAAGTTTAAGAAGAACAGAATGAAAATAAATCTATCACTATAACATAAAAACAAAAAAAAAGAGCAAGTAAAGAGAACAGGCGGAAATATAAAAATTGTAATGAAGAAAGCTACAGGAAATCAAAAGTCGGTGAATTATAAAGCAAAGGAAACTGTATAACCATTCATGTAAAGTGAATCTCAGCCCAAATCACCCTGGTCCCGGATCTGATTTAAGTAATCTTATTTTCTTTTAATCCAAGTTCCATTTAAGTGTGCAGTGCGGGGATAATATGTTATTTATTTACCTTTTGTATGGGTGGAAGCCTCCTGCTTTCCCGATGAACAGCCTCAAGTGTTTCAATGTGCATTGCCACAATTCCTTAAATAAATTGGAAACCATGGTGAGTTAAACTGCTTGTTTAACTAAAATTGTTAAATGTATTTATGATTTGGGAAAATTAATTATAAAATATGACTCATTTTGAAACACAGCTCCTCTATACCTCCTTTCACTGGGACATAATTAATTTCGAAATTTAGAACATTAGCATAGAAAAAATATTGAGGTTAGGAAAATGGCATGTGAAGCAGGTTATCAAATCTATTATTAAAATGTGATCACTGTAATAGTTTGCTGAAGAAAATGTTAACTTTGCTAATAAGAATCTGCTGTCCTCTTGCTTAATTTGTACTTATGGAATAAATAAAAGGACTAGATGAAAAAAAATCTATTTAGCTCCTGCTTTCCCCATACCATTGTTCCTAGCCGCCACATTTCCTTTTCCGGAATGGTCTCAGGAATAGAATTATCAAATTAATTCTGTAGTTTCTTTATCTGACTTATGGCTTCAAGTGACTCTGACAGTTTTTATTTCCCTCAGACATTCAGACGGTATGTTATAGGCATCCAGATACTTGGCATGGAACTGATACTTCCACAACGCAGAGAAGCAAATAAATAAATTTAAAAAACAGACAAAAGCAGAAAAACAAGAAAAACCTGCAGGAATATGATCATGAACAGTGTTACATTTTAGTTTAGTTTAATGATACAATGTAGATACAGGCTGTTCGGCGCACTGGGTCCGCGCCGACCAGTATACTGGGTCTATGCTATACCAGTTTCGGATCTGACACACAAGGGGTTATTGACAGAAGCCAATTACATCTTTGGAATGAGGGAGGAAACCAGAGCACTCAGCCAAAAACCACGTGAGAAAGTACAAACTCTGTACAGACACCCCTCGTAGTCTGGATTGAACCCAGGTCTCTGGTGCTTTAAGGCAGTAACTCTACCGCTGTGCCGCACACAAAACCAAAATCATCCCAAATTAAAAATGAATGGTTAAATGGCATAATAATATAAAATCTATTGCAATTTTTCTCCTAATAAATTTATTTATATTCACAAGTTAATGACAGCCAGAAAACAAAGTTAGCTGAATATTACTGCGCAACCGCTATAACAATTACAGAAGCAGTAAGAAACAGTAAAGGGGCTGTTCCACTGCGGCGACCTAATTGGCGAGTTTAGAAGAGTTTAGCAGAGTTTGAAAAAGTGTCATGTTGAAGACCTCCTTCGACTATGTAGAAGATCTCTTTCGACCTCCTTCGACTATGTTGAAGACTAGCTTCGACTAGCTTCGGGAAAATTGGACACCGAATAGTGGAGAGTGAAGACGACCTCCGTCGATCTCCTTCGACTATGTTGAAGACTATCTACGACTATCTTCGACTACCTTCGATTACCTTTGACTACCTTCGATTACCTATGAATAACATGCCGACCTACTACGACCTACTTCGACTAAACCTACGAGTAAAAAAAATATCGATTTTTTCCATGGCAACCTTTTTTTACTAGCGGGCATTTTTCAGCATGTTGAAAGATATGCCGCGACCAAGCTGAGGCCTCAAGTACGCGGGGACTACTCTCGATCATGAAGGAGAGTTACAAAGACCTCCTAAGACCTCGTGTCGACCATGCTGCGAGTATGAGTCGAGGGCAAACTCTTCTAAACTCGCCAATTAGGTCGCCGCAGTGGGACAGCCCCTTAACTTATCTACACCTGCTTTAGAAAATCAGCTGGAAGGATGGAATATGTATCTATCCAACCACAGACTCTTATTTTTTCTATTGATAAAACACTTTATATTCCAACCTGGTATCATGCAGTGCAGATTCTTGATATGGTCCTGGGTAACCCCACTCTCAGTGCAAACCTTGTCAATAAACCGCATTATAAAACGAATAACTGCATTGGCAACATCATTGTTCTCTGCATCTTCAAACCCACTTTCGGTGTCATAACTCTCAGCGACACTGCCAGCAATGCTGAAAAAGAAACAGTAAAAACTTCAATCAGTTGTAGAGACCACAGCAAAAATTACAAACATAACTTTCATCTCAAAACGAAAATATTTCTCTTTATTCAAAATAAAACCTGTATACCTTGTGACGAATATGTGACTCCATGAATAGATGGATATGTGGGATGCAGAAAAGAACTTAAATTTCCAACGTATACGCAATATACTGGAGGCTAGAGGTTTACACTCATTCTGTGACTATTCAAAAGAATATCTTGAAGGAGTCTAATTACATAAGTTCAATCTTTCAAAGTAAGTACCTTATGTTAAAACAACAAAGTCACCTGGAAGTGTTATATTGAGTCTTTAGGGATGTTTCTCCAAGTAAACACAGATACGTTTTAAATTATAATCAGAGTAGAAATGTTGCCACAATCTAGCATTAATTGAGTGCTCACTATTATCTATGTGAAAAACGTTTTCATGCATAAATATTAATTTTCCAATAAATGAAATGTAGCCCATTAATCTATGCTGCACATATAATAAATATGGCCCATTGAGCCTGCTAGTATAAAAACTTTCTGCTTTGTCGACTTTCCTGCCAAGCCACATAGGTTTTCAGTTCCCTAGTATCCAAAATTCTATTGACATCAGCTTTGAATACACTCAACAACTGAACATCTAAATTTTAAAACATTTAAAAAAGTAATTTACCTTCATCTCAGTTCTAAATGGCTATTCCCCAGTCCAGATGCAATGACTAGACATCCCAGCTTGAAAAACAGTTTCTCAGAATTTTGTAGACCTCAATGACATTGCTTTATTCGTCTTAATTCAAGTGAATATAATTCAACATTAGTCACTCTCCTCTCATCTCATGAAACACAGTTTAATCCACAATCACTGAGGCCAAGAAGTGCATCCTTCCCTTGGTAGAGACCAAAATCGCACTGTTCTCCAGAAGAGGCATTACTAAAGTCTTGCGCACTCAGCAATTCCCTATGTAAGCCAGCATACCATGCATCATCAACCAACACGACCACGTTAAGTTTCTTATATTTTCAAAAGTTTCTCATTATTTAAAAGACATTCGATTTTTCTATTATTTATCAAAGAAAATATGCATTACTGTATATTTAAAAAAGGGAAACTCCACTTGCCATCTTCTTTTATATTCGCTAAATTGATATACTTTCTTTTGCAGACACTGAGTACTCCATACATCTTCCTCTCAGCTCACTTTCCCATTTAGCCCGGCACCAGCAAAATGGGACACTAACTGCCCTTTCTTCACAGCTGTTAATTTAAATTGTTAACATCTGAGGATCCCAATATTGATCTCTGTCATACTTTTAATACCATTTCATGAAATTGAAAATCCATCTATGCCTGCTCTTTGTTTCCTGGTTTTAACCAATCCATTATTCATTCTAAAATAAAGACAGATTGCTGGAAACAGAGGCCAGGCTGCGTCTGTGGGAAGAGAAACAATGAGCTTGTCAATATGACTTGAAACATCAATTCTGTTTCTCTTCTCAAGGTTGCAGGTGACCAACTCAGTAGTTCCAGCACTGTTTTCATTTTACATCTCCAGCAGCTGTGATTTGTTTTATTTCCATTATTCACGTGAATATGTTACAAACAACCCTTTATTTTTAGGCTGTGGGCCAAGCATCGAAAATGTATCTAGAATTTAACTTTCGTGACCCATGTCTGGGAACTACTTGAAATTTTGCACAGATTTAGATAAAATATAATTGAGAAGGAAGTCATAACTCGTCACTGCCAAAAGTTGCACATTAATTAATTAAGCCAATTAGAAAATGAGATCGAAAAAGTAAGCGCCATCTACTGTTCAATGCTCATATTACTCCATGAGAGCCTAATTCCGTACTGCTGTCTACTTAAACCATATATTATGATACATATATATTCACATTATATATACATTTATATATTATATATATGACGTGTATATGACTGTAATTATATTATATATAATTATATTATATACAAATAATATAATTAATATAATTGTGAGTGTGTATTTTGAATGAGACTGCCGCAGAGGTCCGGCTCCTGAACCAGCATAATTAATGGGCGAGGGCAGTTCCTGTGGGTTCCCCTGTTTACTGAACCTCACTGACTGCCAGTGGGCAGAGTGGGGGTCACAGCCATAATGGGACTGGGGCAGTGCCAGGTCGGGGGAAGGCTAAGGCATCTTCCACTGAGAGGAAAATGCCTAACCCTAACCCTCCCCCCTTTCAGAGCTGCCCACGGCTGGAGCTGCTTTGGGACCGGCTGCGGGTTCCGTAAGTGTGGCCGCTCAGTATGTCCACCTCGGGCAGCATGCCCTTCTGGATCATCGTGGTGATGATGGTGGGGAGTAGCACTGCCCTGCACGCAGCCTGGGCTGCCTTCAGCACCCTCATAGCGCCGACACATAGCAGTCTGCCCGCTCGCTCGCTGCAACACCGGCCTACCGACACCCCGACCGATCCTTCGCAGCATCCACCGGCCTACCAATAGCCTGACCGATCCTTCACAGCATTCACAGGACGGCCCGACAGCCCAACTGACCCCTCGCAGTGTCCACGGGCTGGCCGGCCTGACAGCCCGACCGACCCCTCGCAGGACTGACTGGTGGTCCGACAGACCCTTCACAGCACTCACCGGTCTACCGACAGCCTGACCGATCCTTCACAGCACTCACCGACGGCCGGACTGACTGACCCTAATCCTAACCCTAGCTGTACATTTTTATTTATCATTGTTATTTAACAGTTCACATCATAACATTACAAAGATAAATCAAATGTAAAACAAACTTATCAGCAAGGTTAGCATCTATATAATATTAAAACTGTGTGGCTGCTGGCTGGCTGGCTGTGTGTGTTTCTGACTTGTGGCTGCCAGCCTTTGATTCGTTGCTACGCCAACGTCAGATCCAGAAACGCCGCGTTTTTTTTCCATTTTGGTAGAGATTTCACTTTTCATTCCAAGTATCCACTCCTCATTAAATTTTGTCGTGTTTATGTACACATTTTTAATAAAATCCTTCTCCCCCCACCCCACCACTCAGTCATTTTGTCGCCTCCTGCTGGCCAGCGACCATAACGGCTGCTGGCGCCCGCATCTCGCCTCAAAGACGGCATTTAAAAACAGCCGCACTGCTGATTCCTGAGCCGCTTGAGTTGGACGACCACGTCTCCCGTGGGGGCTACGGGTAGGGAACGGCTGCGTTGGGGGAGCAGACCCAACGGGTCTGCACTTGGTCTAGTTACCTTTATTCCTTCAAAACCTTGCTATTGTTTTGATGTAATTAGGAGGCAGCCATGATCCCAGAGTGCTCGCTGCCTAGCCACCATGAAACAAAGTGCGTGATTGGTCAATTGGCTTCCGGCGCAATGTCAAACGTGCATTGATTGGACAATTACTACTCGGAAAATTTGAGGTTTATCCCTATATTTTAAAAAATTGTGCAGGTTTTGGTCTTGACGATTTTCAGGTATGATTTCTATAATATTTTTACACAATATGTTAAAAATTCAGGTAGTTTTGTGATTTGGGTCACGAAATTAAACGAAAAAGCACCTCGGTCCACAGCCTATTTAGAGCTTCGGCCCAGCTTGCCCATGCCGACTGTTATATTCCAGACGGCAGAATGAATAACAACTTACACACAGGTTGCCTGGATCACGAGAGAGAGCTATATTACCCAACATTCCCTGCTTATATTGAACACCAACTCATTAACATATACATGAATTTGTATGAATACATTACACTGCTCTCCTTATTTTAAGTATTAAATCTAAGTACACGGTTACAATTTTGTTGTTGTGATACTTGATTTAAACCAGTATTTATGAAATCTTAAATGATAAACATAATATATTTAATATAAATATCTACACATTTTTGTTTTACTTATACAGTGAGTTACTTAACTTACAAACCGAATCTGACTACTGGTTTACACATCCTGCCTGATCGTCTAACAGTAACAGATGTAAAACAAGTTTAGGTGTTGACTCAACTGTAGGCCTGTTTGGCTCAGTTTTAGTATCCTGACTCTGACCAGAGGAATCTGTTTCTTTGTCTGTACTAACTGAATTTTGTGTTTCAATCACAGTGGTCTCTTCCAGCTCACTTTCAGATAAAAACTCAGGGATTAAGTCTTCATGCTGTTTTTGGTTCATCTTTGGCTGGAAGCATTTGATCAACATGAACACTTTTGATCCTATCTCCAACTTCAACTAAGTATCTTTTTGTTCCTCACACTTCCACTATTTTCCCAACATCCCATTTGGCTCGACTGGACTTGTTGGGAGGACTGAGAACACAAACTTGCTCATCAAGTCAAAACGGTGTTTTTGACTAAACTGTTTTTGCTCAACTCTCAAGGCTAAATTGGGTTGATCTAGACTTAGGCGTATTCTTAGCCTTCTCTTCATCAACAGGTCTGCAGGTGAGTAACCCGTTGTTGTGTGGTTCTGTACTTCAGCACGATACTAGCCTTCAACGTTCGCCTTCACAGGGTGAAGTCCATTGGCATCTACTTTGAGTCCAAGGTAGACCACCTCTGACTGCGCAAATGCACATTTAATTTGTCGCAGTTTGACATTGTGGCAGTTCAGTCGTGTGAGAACTTGCTCAAGGATTTCCAGATGTTCTACCATGCCCTCTGTGAATATCAGTAGGTCATCCTGGTCGCACACACAGTGCGGAATGCCTTGTAACATTTTGTCCATGACAGACTGGAAAATGTTCGGGGAGGATTTCACACCACAGAGCAGCTTTGTGTATGAATACAAGCCCTTATGCGTGTTGATAGTCAAATACCACTGGCCTTCCTTGTCGACATTGAGTTGGGCGTAACCCTGAGACAAATCCAGGTTAGTGAAGGCCCTTGCTCCGCTAAGTTCTGCGTACAGATCTTACGAGGTTTGTAACGGATATTGTTCTTCATCAATGTGAATGTTACTTTGTAGTCACCACATAGTCGAACAGTTTTGTCAGCCTTGGGTATGGCCACAATTGGTGTTGCCCAGTTGCTCTGGTCTGTCTTCACAAGTACTCCATTCCGCTGTAACCTGTCGAGTTCTTCCTCCACGTTGCTTTAGAGCATATGGTACAAGTCTTGGTCGACAATACACAGGTCTCACATCTTGCTTAAGTCGAATGTGTGCAGAGTACCCTGTTATTCACGTGTAACTGTCAGCAAAAATGTTTGCATGTTTGCTTATGACGTTTTCAAGACGTGAGTTGGACAAATCGACGCTGAAAATGTTCTTCCAGTCTAACTCTATTCTACTCAGCCAATCCTTTCCAAGGAGGGTTGGTTTATGATTGGCAGTGTTACTGACTAATAATAATAATAATAATAATATCTTTTATTGTCATTGCACATCAGTGCAACGAGATTTAGTATACAGCTTCCAACCGATGTAAAAGAAAAGTAAAATAAATATATAAGCTGTGTGACGTGACCATCCGAGGGAGACAGTCCAGGAGGGGGTGAGGGGCACTCAGCAGGGCCGGTTCAGAGCCGCTATAGCTCTGGGAATAAAGCTGTTTCTGAGTCTGGAGGTTCGGGCATAGAAGGCCTTGTAACGTCTGCCGGAGGGAAGAAGTTCGAACAGTCCGTTACAAGGGTGTGAGGAGTCTTTATGGATGCTGACGGCCTTCCTGAGGCACCGTGTGTGGTAGATGCCCTCCAAGGCTGGTAGCTGTGTCCCAATAATCCTCTGCGCTCTGTGGACGACGCGCTGAAGAGCTCTCCTCTCCGCCTCCGTGCAGCTGAGATACCACACAGAGATGCCATACGTTAATATGCTCTCTGTGGTGCAGCGGTAGAACGTTGTCAGCAGCTGTTGGGGCAGACCAGTCTTTTTTAATGTCCTCAGGAAGAACAGTCGTTGCTGTGCCTTCTTGATCAGCGCAGCGGTGTTGGTGGACCATGTGAGGTCCTCTGAAATGTGAGTGCCCAGAAACTTAAAGCTGGACACTCTCTCCACACTTTCCCTGTAAATGGAGATTGGGGCGTATTCACCATTATGGGACCTCCTGAAGTCAATAATCAGCTCCTTGGTCTTGGAGGTGTTTAGTGACAAGTTGTTATGTGCGCACCAGTCCGCCAGGTTCTGCACCACCGCTCTGTATTTTGTTTCATCCCCGTTGGTGATCAGCCCAATCACTGTTGTGTCGTCTGCAAACTTCACGATGGTGTTGGTGTCGAATGCAGGAACACAGTCGTGAGTGAAGAGGGAGTAGAGCATGGGGCTTAGTACACAGCCCTGGGGTGTGCCAGTGCTCAGGGTGATAGTGGAGGACAGGTGCGGGCCCAGTCTCACTGCCTGCGGTCGTTCCGTCAGAAAGTTCAGGATCCAATCGCATATCGGCGCGCTGAGGCCTAGCTGGTAGAGTTTGGTGGTGAGCTTGGTGGGATGACCGTATTGAATGCAGAGCTATAGTCAATGAAGAGCATCCTCACGTACATGCCCTGTCTGTCCAGGTGAGTCAGGACAGTGTGAAGAGCCAGAGAGATGACATCCTCTGTTGATCTATTTGCCCTGTATGCAAATTGATGAGAGTCCAGTGAGGCAGGGATGCTGGATTTGATGCGGGAAAGGACCAGCCTTTCAAAGCACTTCATTGGGATTAGATTTAGGGCAACCGGGCGGTAGTCGTTCAGGTTGGTGACTTTAGGCTTTTTCGGCACCGGTACTATGGTGACTGTTTTCAGGCACTTGGGGACCGTTGCCAGAGATAGAGACAGATTAAAGATTCTTGTGAATACCTCCGCCAGCTGTACAGCACAGTCCTTTAGTACCCTTCCCTGGACTCCATCCGGGCCTGCAGCCTTGCGTGGATTGATCCTACGCAGAGCGCACTGTACCCCCTGAGTGCTCAGTGTTAAGGCCTGTCCCTCCGCCATGGCCGGGGTTATTCCACTCCTGGCGGTGTTGCCAGTTTCGAAGCGGGCAAAGAAGGTGTTTAGTTCGTTGGCCAGTGTGATGTCACCGTGGGGGCAGGCGGGGCTGCTCTTGTAGTCAGTGATGTCCCCGACACCCTGCCACATGCTTCTGGTGTCCGCGGTATTGAAGTGGTCTTCCACCCTTTGACTGTGGATGTCTTTGGCCTTTTTATGCCTTTGTTCAGGTTCGACCTGGCCCGACTGTAGGCAGAAGTGTCCCTGGATTTAAAGGCGTTGTTGCTTGCCCTTAGCAGTTTCTGAACCTCCTTGTTCATCCAGGGTTTCCGGTTTGGGAACATATTTATTTGCTTGTCCACTGTGACAGTCTCCACACAGCAGTTGATGTAGGAGAGCACAGTGGATCTGTACTCCTCCATGTCTACCTCTGTACAACTGGTTGCCTGTTGTGCAAACAGGTGACCATTATGCTGAACTTTAGAGTTAATTTGTCCACACGTCTCCAAAACTTCACCCGAGTAGGTTCTCAGCTTGACCTTACTCTCAAACAATGGTATCTGTGGGAACTTTGTATCATACAGGTCTCTGCTCATGACCGAACAATCTGCTGCAGTGTCAATACACATATCGATTAACTGTTCATTTATCAATAGTTTAGTTCGAAAGTCCTTGCCTTGGCTGGTTGTAGGCTTATCGATGTTGGTTGCATAAATGGTGTACAACCCAAGTTCATTTCCATCTGGGTTCACCTCCAAGTTGTGAACTCCTCTCTGGTGTTGTCGCTTGATTCCCGCAGATTGTTGGTTTTCTGTTTTAAGCTTGGCCAGACATGCTGAGGCGATGTGGCCTTTCTTCTGGCAGTTATAGCACTTGGCCATTTTGAACTGACAAAATTGGGATGAGTGATTACCGTTGCAACGATAACAACTGGCTGACCTCGGCTCCCCGCCATACATTTGGGTTTGGTTTAGCGCCTCTTGGTTTGGCCATAGGCACTGCCTTGTGACTGCAAACGGCCACTGCAGTCTGTGGTGGACGAAACTCGCGAGCATTCTTTGATACCATCTCCATTGTGGTATCAATCTTGCATGCTTTCTCAAATGTAAGATTTGGCGTGTTCATCAGTTTAGATTGAATTTGTTCATTCACATGACAAATCTGTCATGTAGTGCGCGTCCGGGAAAGGTTCCAAAGTTACAGCGCAACATTAAGTTTTTCAAGGCAACATGTACTCATTGATTGTCTCATTCTGCTTCTGGTTTCGAGTGTCAAATTTATAGCTTTCTGCAATTTCCAGAGGCTTTGGGATGAAATGCTCCTACAATTTCTTCATGTCATTGAATGGCACATCTTTTGCCTTTATGGGCGTAAGGGGATTCACGAGTGTGCCGTACACTTCAGGACCGATCTCCGTGAGCAGATTCGCTTTCATGCGTTCACAGCCTTATTTGTTTCAGTCACTATCTCTCCTTCACCACTAATCTCCATTATGTTGTTTGCCGTGAAAAATGTTCGCTCTCTCCATATAGGAGCTGAACGCTCTCTACTCAAAAGTACCAAGGTTCAAGGTTTCCGATGTAGCCCGTGGACGCTGCCATCGTGTCGTTCTCTCTCTTTTTTTTTTAAAGTCCGTTCAAAAACCCCGATTTCCTGTCTGTTCTGGTGTAACAATTCACCTAAAACTTAGCTGTACAAAGGCTATTCAGCTTGAGGAACTCGACAAAAAAAAATCTTATACAATCCCAAGGACGGCATCTTGCCACGTAGATACAACATAGAGATAGCCTGACAAACTCAACGATTTGTCCCCTGCATAGAAGGATCTGCGGCCTATCGTGTCCAGCTCGCAAACAACTGCAACACAACTCCGTATATACCGTTTACAATGTTAAACAATACTGCATGTTGCAAAACAGTCCTTCACTGTATTTAAAGGATGAGTTCACAAACTCTATCCCATCCTCGTCAGCAATTTTGTTATATTCCGAACGGCAGAATGAATACCAACTTACAGGCAGGTTGCCTGGATCACGAGAGAGAGCTTTATTACCCAACATTCCTTGTTTATATTGAACACCAACTCATTAACATATACATGAATATGTATGAATACATTACACTGACAAAGGTGCCCCATCTACACTAGTCTCACCTGTCCACATTTGCCCCATATCCCTCTACCCTTTATTTTACACAACAATCTGTTGTCATATTAAGTGTCTTTGGAAAACCCAGATAGATGACATCCATTAGTTCTCTAATTACTATCCTACAATATATATCCTTAAAAAACTTGATTTAATCTGTCCTTTACTTTTACAAGGTTATGCTGATCATCTAATCATACGCTGATTGTCCAGTAACCTACCACTAAGCCTTAATGATGAATCTGATATTTTGACGACAACAGATTTTAAGCTATGGATCAATATTTTGGTTCTCTCCCTTTTCATAAATGAAGGTCGTACATAGAACGGTACAGCACAGGAACAGGTTCTTTGGTTCATGCCGTCTGTGCTGAACCTGATACCAAGATAAACTAATCTCATCTGCCTGCATATGATCCAAATTTCTTCATTCTCTGCATATCCAAATGCCAATCTAAAAATCTTTAAACGCCCCTAACGTCTCTACCTCCTCCACCACCCTTGCGTTCCAGGCACTCATCACCCTCTGTACAAAAAACGTCCCGCACATCTACATTAAACTTTGCCCCTCTCACCTTGAACCTAAACCCCCTAGTCCTAGATATTTCCACCTGGAGGACATGGAAGTCAAGAGACTCTTTATGTACTGGTCACAGAATTAGATTTGCAATCATGCATTACAATGATATATAAAATCTTACTATACATATAACATCTTACTATACTAAGATTTTATATGTACTTTATGATATTTTTTAATATGCAATGCATTTTAATGTAATGTTGCCCCTCGAGTCCATAATAAAGTTTATTATTATTATTATTATTATTAATGGCTCCAGTCTTTTAAACCTCTCTGTACACTGTGAATGGTTTGATTGCAATCATGCATAGTCTTTCCACTGACTAGTAAGCACACAACAAAAGATTCTTACTGTACCTCAGTGACAATAAACTAAACTATACTTTAAAAGGTTCTGACTGTCCATCCTAAAGTTGTTAGATTTTCTATATTTTTTATCTTCGAGATGTTCTTGAAGTTTGGTGTTTTGGAAGATCATCAATTATCTCTGCAACCAACTCATTTAGAATCTTGGGATTCTGACAGTCAGGTCGAGGAAATATATTTAGTTTGAGGCTCTCAAGTCCTGGCAACATCCTCGTAAGGAAGGAATATAGGAGGAAGTCAGTATGGGAATGTAAGGGGGGTTCAAATAGTATGCAACCGGGAGATCCAGGCAGCCAAACTGAGTGCAAATGTAAGCCTGCTTTAGGTCCTAGCTTACCCAACCTCTCTGTATAGCTCAATCGCTCAAGTCCTGGTAAATCTTCTCTGCACTATTTCCATTTAACATCTTTCCTACAGAACGGTAACCAAAACTGAACACAATGCTCTAAATGCAGCCTCACCAACATCTTGTACAATTATCGCATAACATCCCAACTTCTATGCTCAATAACCTGACTGTCGAAGGTCAATGTACCGAAAGCCTTTTCTCCCATCCTTAAAAGTGACTCCACTTTCAACATATGTATCTGCAACTCATAGATTCTGCTGCTCTACAACACTCCCCGAAGCCCTGCTATTCTCTGTGAAGGTCCTGTTCTGGATTGACTTCCCAAAATGCAACTCACACTTTGCATTAAACTCCATTTACCATTCCTTATCCTGTATTCCCTACTGTCCAGGATCCTGCTGTATTTTTAACCATCTTCCCAATCTACGATACCACCCACTTTTGTGTCATGTGCAAACTGACTAATCATGCCCGGTACATTCTCATCTAAATTTTTGATATAAACCACAAATAGCAATGGGCCCAACACAAATCCCTGAGGCATAGCTGTTGTTACAAGCTTCCAGTCCATTATCTCTCTAAAAACTATTTAGAGTATACAAAAACTACGCAAAGAAAAATCAAAAGGCTTAGATTGATATTTTGATATAATAATCATCGTATCAAAATATAGAATAATGTTGATACTGCTGACAGTAATGAGAAATCAACCAACTGATGGGGTGGAAGATTGCAACCTTCATGTGGTTCGCCCTGTTTCGAGTAATGCAATCAACTCGATGTGCACAAACGGAAGATCAAATAGAACAAGTTGTCCAACAACTTTAGGCTGTGCACGCCACATGAAAGAAGAAGAAGAACCAACTGATCTATTGTACTTTTTTGCATTTCTAGTTAGTGCCAATGGACGTCAAAACACAGATTTGAAAACTCAAAATTTAAAATCATATACTAGGATTTAATTTGATTGTTACTGCTAATGGGTGTCGTAGATGTAGGCCTAGAGATTTACAATGCATATACTTTAAAGGAAGCATCTTAGATTTTTATGTTTTTCAGACACAATTTCACAATGAGATAACAAATGTCATTGCAACATATGTATAATTTATGAATAATGTGTGCATATTTGCTGCATTGATGTAATTTTACCGATTCCTGATAATAAAACTATTTATGTAATGTACTTGTTTATAATAGATATACATGGTTGATTTTGAATGCTGTTTACCTAAATAGTTATAAAATGACAATCTGAACTTCCTGATGAGTTGTGAACCTTCCAGCAGCATTTCAAGAAGCAGCGATAAATTCCATTGCTAGCATGGTAAACAGACCAAAAAAGTTGACATGACCAACCTCTAACCTTGAAAAATTTAAAATTCAGTCAGATTATGTGTAACATTCCAATGTAATCTTGTTTGTGTTCTGCACGCCAAGAAAAACATGCTGTATAATGTAGTGGAAAATAAATTTGCAACTACTTCTCTTCCTCTCTCAGGAAGGTGAGATGTACGAGACAAGATGGCTCAGTGAGTTTCAAATTTAACCTTCAACTTTGGGAAACAGTTCACTTTAACCCACACAGCACTTTGCAGGGACATTGTACGTAGCATTACTGGGGTGTTGCATGTTACTCCAACTGCTAGTTTTTTGGTAAAATACTATCTTAATGAAAGGAAGTAAGAAGGTGCCAAAGTTAAAAAAAAAAAAAAAAAAATCAGGAAATTAATAACACCTGTAACACGAGATATGAAATGAACAATGGATAGTAAATTGTACAATTAAATGTCAAAATAGGTACACAGGAAAGCTAACATCAGTTCTAAGCTCCTGGTATCAATTTACACAGCTGATGCATATGGAAATGGATTTAAAACAAGCTATTTATATTAAAGAGGATCAGTGAGTATTTCTGGTAAACAAGTAAATGCTTAGAATTGTATGAGAGGTAAGCAGCAAGTTTATTATTGCAAGAAGGTGAACTTTACTTTTGCAGAATTGGTAGGTGTCTTATAATTAAATACAAGTATTTGATCCATTGTGATTTTCAAAGCATAATTATAACTGAAACTAGATGATTATAAAAAACATTCAAATCAGAGATTTTTAGTTTTCTGGATAGTGAGAAAAATGAGGGATATGGGGATAATGGGGAGAAAAATGGAGCTGAGACAGAAGTTCAGCCACATTCTTGATGAACGGAATGGCCAGATGGTCATCACCTGCACCTAATTCTGAGGCACATATGTTCAGAAGGCCTTTATATTGCTACTCTGTCCTATGGAGTTATGGATCAATTTGTATTTTAAGCTTACCAGTAAATGTTTCAACTTTCTGCAGACCTGGAAGAAGCTGCCAGAGATGGTAGTTGAGGCAGGTACTATGACAGCATTTAAACAACACTTGGACAGGGTAGATTTAGAGGGATATGGGCCAAACACAGGCTAATGGGACTAGCTTAGATGGACCATCTTGGCTGGCATGGATGAGTTTGGCCAAAGGGCCTGTTTCTGTGCTGCATGACTCTTATGACCTACAATTGATATTTAACACTTCAAAGACTGAAGCCAGTGCTTGACTAAAATGGTGAAACATAATGATCAGGCAGCCAGAGTAAATTAATTTTCCAAGATTTTTACTTAAACCTCTACCAGTAAATGCCCATCTAAATTTTCAGAATACTATTTTTTACATCTGAAAATATTTAAAATATTTTCTGTATCAATATGCATTTCATCATCAGGAAAAAGTATATTACAACATTTTTATACAAAACATTTTACGTGAAAAGGTGTGAAATATAAATATTGCACATGACTTTATACAAACCTGTTAGTGACAAAACTATTACTCCCACTTTCCCAGTCTCCTGTTGCAGCATTTCGAAGCAACTTGTTTTTACTCGTGTCCAAGGGAACCAGCAAGTATACCATGAGTTGGGCATAATGAATGGCTTGGCTAAACACTGTGTTTTCTTCTCCTTTTTCCAACTCCTGCTGTTTTTCTTTGTGTAGCGTTGGCCATAACCGCAACTGCTCTGCTGCTAGGTCCATGACTCTTTTCTCTTGCTCTGTTGGTAGTGGATCTTTATCCTAAAATAAACAAAACGGAGATCAAGAGCTGGAAAATATTTTTTTCTCTTCCAGGATTTATTCTCGCCTTTATGCCTTTTGCAAAGGTTAGAACACATAGATGAACTACTGACAGAGCACCGCATTGAAAGGAGCGTTTTAAGGCCACAAAATATCAAAGAGCACGTAGGATATGTGGAAGCACAGCAAAGATAGCAACAAAGTAAAAATACCACAGTGAAAGATATTTTTCCACAAAAATCCTTCCCAGAACAAAGAAGAATTCAAGGTTGTTTCACGGAATTCATACTGAAATACCTCTGTCTTATTTAACTTCCAATGAACCAAATTTTATCACTGCATGTTACATGCATTTAGCATATTAGTGCACATCAGTGGCAATCAAACATTGGGGTTCAAATGATATCATGACCAATATTATAATCCTTTTATTGATATTTCCATAAATCTTAATTTCAGAATTTCAAATGTGATAATGTGTGTGTATGTGTGTGTGTGTGTATATATATATATAAAATATGTGCACACACACACACACAGTTTATATGAAGTAACAACATTTAAAGAGTTTTAACAGGTGTATGATATAAGAGAGAAATGTCCTGCAAGGACAAAGGATAACGGTCAAAGATAAAAAATAAATTACTTGCTATCAGACAAAATTATGCAAAACTTTAAACTAGTTATATGATGGTAAATATGGTAACTTGAAGATTTTGTAATAAAACTGATTTTATTCATTATGGCTGGTCAAGCAACTGACCTCAGTGACCAATGCACACCACTTGTGGAGACACATTCATGTCATCTTTCATAGTGGTGTGGGTCTACATTGTGCTAAATGGGCTTGAGAATAGATCCGACAGGTCAAAACTGGGGATTTTTGAGGCTATATGGACAAGCACCAACAGTGGGAATGTCCATCACAATAATTTATTTATGTCCTAACCCAACACATCTCTCATTCAAGCATTTACAATTAAACCAGAGACCATCCCCGTTCAATTAAGAGTATAGCAGGGCATGCTGAAAGCAGTATCAGGTAAACAAGAGTAAGTTGCCAATATGGTGAAACTGCACCACAGGACTATCCTAACCACTTTCAGCCAGAACTGCCAAGTAGGTTATTCATCTGGACTTCTTTCTGCAATCACTACGTTACAAAACCAATGTTCAGTTCATTCTAATCATCCATGTAACATCAAGAGTTGGCTGAGGACATTAGAAAGACGAAAGGCAATGGGAGTTGAAAACATCCTGGCTATAGTATTGAAGACTTGCAATCCGTGATCATCTTTGACTATAGCTACAACACTAGCATCTGCTCGACAAGATGGAAAGTTGCCCAGATATAACCTATTCAGCACAAAAAACCGGCCACCCAACTAACTAATCAACACCAAGTGATAGTTAGTGATGTTAAAAAATGCCATTAATTACTCACTAATAACTAGGGCAATACTTAATGTAGATTTTGCCTGGACCTGGCTGTATACCTCATGAGAACCTCAGTCCAAAGGTTGCCAAAATTGAATATTAGAAGAGAGTGACTGCCTTTGACATCAAGGCAGCGTTTGACTCTTGTGTGGTATACAACTTAAGGGGAAGGCACACCAACAGTTGGATTCATACCTTGCAGAGAGGAAGATAGTTGTGGTTGTTGGAGGTCAATTAACCCAGCCTCAGAACATGAATGTTCTAGTTTCTTAAATCCGAGACCAAAGTGGTGTTTCATAAACAACTTTTCATCTGTCATTTGTCAATGATTGCACAATTTTCAGTTTGGTGGCAATTCATTAAACTAAACAGCCCATGCCAGCAAGAGAGTAATACCTGACAATATTTAGGCAAGGCCTGAGGATTAGCATGTGGCATCTTAGTTAAAGGTAACAGTCAATTGCCATTTTCTATAAGCATTCAATCACCTACCCATGACATTCAATTGCACTTGGATTGAACCCAATGACCAGAAACTTAACCAACCCAACCACATAGATATGGCGAGTACAATAGATCAAAAACCTTTGGTGTAACTCACCTCCCAAAATTCAAGACACCTACAAGGCTCCTGCCACCTGACTCAAAAAATGCTGCAATATCTACACAATGCATTTTAACACTTCACCAAGTCTAATCACCCTATGATCTCAACATCCATCTTGCAATGAATGAGAATTTGCCTACTCTACAAATAAATATATAGAAATAATGGGATGACATATTTAAGAAATTTAAGAATTATTTTTTATTTCCAGATAAAACAACTTCTGTTCTCTTTCATCTTAATGTGGTATTCCATCTACTGATACCATAAAACTATGATTTCAGAAAATGTTTATTAAAAAAAATGAATTTAAAAAAGAATTGGGGTACAGGAGAGTCTTTGGTATTCATACCGTATTACACAAAACAGAGGTAAGTAATATCTAGTTACCTTTTGCTTGAAATTGGATAGAAAATTTTCATTTCTGGAGGTGAGGTAGAGCGCTCGAATTTGACTCTGCACATCATTGTAGAATGTAGCTTCCCAAAACTGTTGGTTAGCCCAAACATGATGGTCTTGTACACATGTATATGCAAACTGGTTGACACCTATTGCCAATTTCTGTAAAAAAAACAAAACAAAAGAAGAAAGATTCAGATATTTATATTACATTTATCTATGACAAAAGATAAATGGGTCGCCGTGGACTGGGCGGCGTGGAATTTGGGGAGGGGGAGAAGAGAGCTGAACGGACAGTTTCTTTGCTGTATCTCCAAAGTAAAGTCAATGTTCTTAGATTACTTGGGTGCACAATTTAGTTTAGTGGACATTATCATTTCATATCATTCGGATCACCTATATTATATATTTTTTGCAATCAATATTTAAATCAAAAATTAAATTTGAAAAAAAGGCCATTACATTCCAAAATATCTGCTCGATGACTGGTGAATTTTTGCTACAATATTCCAAATTAACCAAGAAAACTTAAACATATACAAGTTTAATTACTTTAGGCTATCTGCAAGTTGCAACTTTTTGAAAACATGTTTAATGACTCCTTGACTTTCTTTGCATTGTTATTGTTAAACTACAGCTAAAATGGCTGTAAATTGAGGTAAAATATTATATTAAACAACTGATTTCTTACATAAATTACAAGATAAATGATGAATTTAGCTCTACAATTATGGACCATTAAAAAGCTGAGCCAATATTTTCATCTTTCCATTAGAGGGCAGCAAATTTCCACACAAAAATGAAAAGTGCAAACATCCAGCTTAACAACGCCAAACATTTCGTGTTTTGTTTCCATGGTAAATTAAGTTCATGTATCTACCAACATTTTGAAGATGATTCAAACATAATATTGATAAGAATAAAGCACATAAACATCCTCACGTTGGATATAATCTAAAATAACAACCCAAAGCAAAAGAGACATCATCAGATAGATGTGTTCAAGAAGGAACTGCAGATGCTGGAAAATCGAAGGTACACAAAAATGCTGGAGAAACTCAGCGGGTGCAGCAGCATCTATGGAGCGAAGGAAATAGGTAACGTTTCGGGCCTAAACCCTTCTTCAGACAGATATTAGGTTATATAATGGTCCTTCCTTTCAACATTCAAATGTTATCATGAGCTTTGAGAGTTTATATTATTTATCATATCATAGAGTCATACAGCACAGAAACAGGCCATTGGGCCCAACTTGTTAATGTTGGCCAGTTGTTCGCCAACCAACCTGCCCCCATCCACACGCGCCACACCTGCCTGCACCTGGCCCTCTAAACCTATCCTATCCATGTACCTGTCCAGACGTCCCTTAAATGGTATAATAGCACCTGCCTCAAGAAACCTCCGCTGGCAGTTTGTTCCATATACCCACTACCCTTTGTGTAAAAAGGTTACCCCTCAGGTTCCGATTAAATCTCCCTCCCCTCATCTTGCGCATTTACTCAATCAATTTTGCATCTTTATACGATCACACCTCACCCTCCTGTGCTCCAAAGAATAAAGACTTAGCCTGCACAACCTCTCCCTGTAGCTCAGGCCTTCGAGTCCAGGCAACATGCTTATCAATCTTCTCTGCTCACTTTCCAGCTTGACAACATCTTCCCTATAACAGTGACCAAAACTGAACACAATACTCTAAATGTGGCCTCACCAATGTCTTATACAATGTAACTTGACCTCCCAACTTCTATGCTGAATGTGCTGAAAGGCTTTTAGACCACCCTATCCACCTGTGATGCTACTTTCAAAGAACTATGAACCTGCACCTCTATGAACCTGCACCTCCATCCCCTGTTCTACAACACTCCCCAGAGCACAACCATTCTGTGTAGGCCCTGTCCCTGTTAACCTTCCTAAAATGTAACACTTCGCATTTCTCTGTATTAAATTCCATCAACCATTCCTCAGACCACATGCCAATCCATTCAAGATCCTGCTGCAATTTTTCACCCTCAATATCTACAGTACCACCTTCAATATCTACAGTACCACCCACTTTAGTGTCATCTGCAAATTTGCTCATCATGCCTTATATATTCTCATCCAAATCATTGATATAAATGAGAAGCGATGGGCCCAGCACCAAATCCTGAGGCACATCACTAGTCACAGGCCTCCAGTCCGAAAAGCAACCTTCCACTATCATCGCCCTCTGCTTCTTTCTGCGAAGCCAAATTTCTATCCAGTCAGCTATTTCTCCTTGGATCCCATGCAATTTAACCTTCCAGATCAGCCTACCATTGTCAAATGCCTTGCTGAAATCCATATATACGTCTACAGCTCTGCCCTCATCACTCTTTTTGGTCACATCTTCAAAAACCAGTCAGATTTGTGAAACACACCCTCCACATACAAAACCTTGCTGACTATCCCTAATCAGCCCCTGTCCATCTAAATGCCTGTATATCTTATCCCTCAGAATGCTCTCTAGTAACTTCTGAAATAGAGGTACAACATTTGCCACCATCCAGTCTTCTGTCACCTCACCTGAAATTAATGATGGCTCATTCTCTGCCTCAGAGGGCGGTGGAGGCAAGCTCTCTGGATGCTCTCAAGAGAGAGCTAGATAGGGCTCTTAAAAATAGCGGAGTCAGGGGATATGGGGAGAAGGCAGGAACGGGGTACTGATTGGGGATGATCAGCCATGATCACATTGAATGGCAGTGCTGGCTCGAAGGGTCAAATGGCCTGCTCCTGCACCTATTGTCTATTGTCATAACTCTCAGCAAGGACACCTGCAATTTTCTCTCTAGCTCTCCACAGTGTCCTCGGATATATCTGATCAGGCCCGGGAGATTTGTCTGTCTTATAGACAATAGACAATAGGTGCAGGAGTAGGCCATTCGGCCCTTCGAGCCAGCACCGCCATTCAATGTGATCATGGCTGATCATCCCCAATCAGTACCCCGTTCCTGCCTTCTCCCCATTTCCCCTGACTCCGCTATTTTTAAGAGCCCTATCTAGCTCTCTCTTGAAAGCATCCAGAGAACCTGCCTCCACCGCCCTCTGAGGCAGAGAATTCCACAGACTCACCACTCTCTGAGAGAAAAAGTGTTTCCTCGTCTCCGCTCTAAATGGCTTACACCTTATTCTTAAACTGTCGCCCCTGGTTCTGGACTCCCCCAACATCGGGAAAATGTATCCTGCCTCTAGCGTGTCCAAGCCCTTAACAATCTTATATGTTTCAATGAGATACCCTCTCATCCTTCTAAACTCCAGAGTGTACAGGCCCAGCTGAGAGAGTGGTCTCTCAGCACATGTCAGTCCCTTCATCCCGGGAATTAACCTTGTAAACCTACGCTGCACTCCCTCAATAGCAAGAATGTCCTTCCTCAAATTAGGTGACCAAAACTGCACACAATACTCCAGGTGTGTTCTCACTAGGGCTCTGTACAACTGCAGAAGGACCTCTTTGCTCCTATATTCGATTCCTCTTGTTATAAAGGCCAACATGCCATTCGCTTTCTTCACTGCCTGCTGTACCTACATGCTTACTTTCATAGACTGATGTACAAGGACCCCCAGATCCCGTTGTACTTCCCCTTTTCCCAACTTGGTGCATTTAGATAGTAATCTGCCTTCCTGTTTTTGCTACCAAAGTGGATAACCTCGCATTTATCCGCATTAAACTTAATCTGCCATGCATCTGCCCATTCCCCCAACCTGTCCAAGTCACCCTGCATTCTCATAGCAACCTCCTCACAGTTCACACTGCCACCCAGCTTAGTGTCATCTGCAAATTTGCTAATGTTACTTTGAATATGCGTCAGGACCTTTGGCACCCTCTTGACTGTAATTCAGACTGCCATCAAGACACCAAGGGTCTGAAGAAGGGTTTCGGCCCGAAACGTCGCCTATTTCCTTCGCTCCATAGATGCTGCTGCACCCGCTGAGTTTCCCCAGCAATTTTGTGTACCTAAGACACTTCCATCGACTGACCCAAGTTCTTTGGTCCTCATGTCTCACTCCACAGTAAAAGGCAGAGGAGAAATACTCATTGAGGATCCTCCCAATCTCTTGTGGCTTTACACAGAGTTAACAACTTTGATTCTTGAGGGGTCTCAGTCACCATTATTCCCTTTATGTACTCATAAAATCTTTTGGGATGATCCTTAATATTATTTGCCAGAGATTTCTCCAGTCCTCTTTATGCCCTCCTGATTTCCTTTTTTTAACCTTGCTCCTCAGATCCAGAAACTCCTTCAGGGATACACTTGATCCCAGCTGCCAATACCTGTCGCAAGCCTTTTTCTTGACCAGAGCCTCAATTTCACTCATCATCCAGGCTTCCTGGACTCTGGATTCTTTTAAAAACATTCCACTTTCCTGACAATTCCTTCAAACAACGTGCTCCAAACAACTTGAGCATTCCTGTCCAACACCGTCAAAATTGGTCTTGTTCTAATTTAGAATTTTTATGTGTGTCCATCTTCTATCTTAAATCAAATAGAACAGTGGTTGGTGGTGCCAAAAGGCTCATCCACAAACACTTCATCCACATCCCTCCCAATTTTCCAAGACTAGATCAAACATTGCCCTTTCCCCTGGAGTCATGTTAATCATAAAGACACATGCCCAATTAATTTTTAACTAAACTTTGAATTAATGCAAAATAATTCTAGCATTAAATAATGATCACAGTCAAAGAGTCATGGAAACAGCATGGAAACAGGCCCTTCTACCCAATCTGCCCATGCCAACCAAAATGCCCCCATCTAATCTAGACCCATTTGCCCACATCTCTCTAAACCTTTCCTATCCATCTGACTGACCCTCTTTTAAATGGAGATGGTGCAGAGGAGGTTTACCAGAATGATGCCTGGATTAGAGAGTATTAGATATAAGGAGATGTTAGACAGACTTGGATTGCTCTCTTTGGAACATTGAAGGTTAGGTGGAGACCTGACAGAAGTTAATACAATTATTAGAGGGATAAACAGATCATGTTCAGCACAAACATTGTGGGCAGAAGCCCATTGTGGGTTCCTGTCCTCTGGTTCTTGATTTCTGTAACCCCAAAAAAAACCTCTGCATTCACCCTATCTATTTCCCTCACGATTTTATACACCTCGATAAGATCCCCACGCAGCCACCTGTGCTCCAAGGAATAAACACTTAGCACCCCCAACAAAAAAATGTTGACAAATTTCTATATTGATCTTATCACTGCAGCAGAAATTTTCACCAAGATCCTTATTCAATTTCATCCCATTGAGAATGGAAATTAAGAGTTTGAATGACAAACAATTTTTAGCATTATACCAGCATAAACTAGTGAAACATAGAAACATAGAAAATAGGTGCAGGAGTAGGCCATTTAGCCCTTCGAGCCTGCACCGCCATTCAATATGATCATGGCTGATCATCTACCTCAGTATCCTGTACCTGCCTTCTCTCCATACCCCCTGATCCATTTAGCCACAAGGGCCACATCTAATTCCCTCTTAAATATAGCCAATGAACTGGCCTCAACTACCTTCTGTGGCAGAGAATTCCAGAGATTCACCACTCTCTGTGTGAAAAATGTGTTTTTCACATACGTTTAACATAGAAACATGAAGATCTGGAGAAAAAATATATAATTTTAATTTTGTGTTCTGCCAGAACCTTCCAGGAAATTCCAAGCTAATGTGATTTAAAAAAATCTATGTCTGAGTAGTTATGTAGAAAAAATAATGGCTTCATGTGGGTGGGGGGTGGGGGAGGTGGGGGAGGTGGGGAAGGGGGGGGTAAGATAATTACTTTTGTATTTCAAATAAGATAAACTGGATGACTTGTACAATAAGTTAAACAGGACATAAGTGCCAACCCGTATTTTAATCAGTTCCAGCAAACCAAAAAATTATTCTCCAGGCTAAAATTCCAATGGACCCAAAATGCTTGTGCATCAAGTAAAACAGCTAAAAATGTTAGCACTCGGAAAACGTGACTATGATATATTCCAGGCACAATATGAAGATACCAGAAAGCAATGCCAGTGAAGTTTGTGTGGAGCAGTGGACTATAAACTAGCCCTCACTATGTAATATAATATCTATTACAAGCTATTTTATAATTTTAACATTTATTAGAAATAAAAAAAACACTGGTTTCCATTCTTTACTTATTACATTGATTCGTATGAGGCTGTTAATAGTATTGTACCAAACATTCCAGTCTAATACCTTCAATGTAGGCATTGCTCCAATTTAAGAAAGGTCTCGACCCGAAACGTCTTCCATTCCTACTCTCCAGAATAATAGTGTGCTTTCTAGTTATCAATATCATAAAGACATCAGGACTTTTGTTTCTTCCCTTTTAAGCAAATTGGTGCTTATCATTGATTACAATCAATTAATTGTACAATTGCATTAACCCTACTCTGCACAATGTGGATTCATTATTGTGCCCATAGTCCAGGAGGCCAAAGATTTCAAGCACATATCCTATAGTACTTAAAAAAACCCATCTTACTGTGTCAGATATCTGGATGTGAGGACCCTGGCATCTCACAGTAATAAACTGCTCATAGCTTGGTGTAAAGGGGATAGCTGTAAAGAATGGTGTTGTGTGGATGGAATGAGTCATGTTGTAAGTACTAAGATGCCAGCCACAGGGCTAGATTCTGGCTGGCAGATCATTACTGGGGAGTGGCAGCACCATAAGGTTTCTGGGTTGGATGGAAATGTGTAGGCAAAGTAAGAAAGCGAAAGACAACAATCCCCATCACATTCATGGGGAGTTGCTGATACAGAATTTGGGATGGGGAGGAGTGCAGAAATTTGCACCAGGTTCCTTGCCCAACACTTTGCAGCAGTGCAGTGGACCTGGTTCAAACCAGGTTTGCAGCACCGTACCTCTTTATATATAATACTCACATTCCTGGAAGTATGCTAAGTTAAGTATCACACGAGCAAGTTCAATCATAATAAAATTAGTGTATTTGTGCACATTCCTATTATAGTTGCAGGAGTTCTCTTCCAGCCAGATTTCCTATAGTTGATTGTCTTCACATGAAAGAGAACATCACACACATCACACAACACACACATTTCTTATCAGCCTCAACAATATTCCCTTTCTTAGTTGCACCCCCAATGGAATATTTCCTAATGTAATATTTAAGGATACAAATCTATGTTTTATGATTAGACCTAGTAAACAAACATTTCAACCTTTAGCTCCACTATTTATTAATCAGAATTTGCACCCCAAAATCCACATTCCAGTCAAAAGATATTATAGAATGATCTTGTTTTTTATTAAATTTACAACTAGTAATGCCATAACAATACCATCAATTTACATCATAGTTCACAGAATAAAACAACAGAAATTAGCACACAGGAGGCCATTCAGCCCAGTGTTCGAAAGAGCTGCCTACCTTCAGGTAATTGATCTGTAGTTCTACAGATCATGGCTACTCAAGTAAATAGGCAGGCTTCAAAAAATAACACCCAGGGTATCCTTTCAAAACTATAAATTCCAAACCCATACCATCCTCCAGGTTGGGATTTTTTGTTGTCATCTCTCCTCTTGCCTTTTTAGTAATTATTTAATTCCATGCTCCCTAATTTGGCCCACCAATGCCATGCCGACCTGTTCACTTTAGTTCTCTGTTTCTCATTCACTACCTACGCATATGGCAAATATACAGTGGCCAATTAACTAACAAACCGACGCATCCTCATACTAAAACTTTCCAGTCTTGACAAATCCTCGTAAATAAGCTTAGTGGCTTTCCAGCACGATCACTTCATTCTGTAATGCAGTGAGCGGTAACATGGACAATGCTGAAGCTGGGGTTGTAGGTACAATCCTATCATAACTTCCTTGTTCTTACATTTCACCTCAGCTCAAGAAAGATAGCTCCAAATCCTTTATGAATCACCTTCCCTACCTTTATTGCTGACTGTTAGAATATAATTGAAAATCCCCATTTTCCTCCATAATCTTCCTCCATTTATTGAATATTCCCTTTCTTAGTTGCACCCCCAATGGAATATTTCCTAATGTAATATTTAAGGATACAAATCTATGTTTTATGATTAGACCTAGTAAACAAACATTTCAACCTTTAGCTCCACTATTTATTAATCAGAATTTGCACCCCAAAATCCACATTCCAGTCAAAAGATATTATAGAATGATCTTGTTTTTTATTAAATTTACAACTAGTAATGCCATAAAATGTTTGCCAACAATACATTCATTATTTTGTATTCACATTCTATATTCTGTTTTTGGCAAGGAACAATCTTACAAGTGCATTGTGCTTCTCAGCACATTCCAATCTTCAAAACTTCCTGCCCAAACAATGACATTCCATGTAACATCAGGTTCAGTATATTGCAGCAATAGGAATTCTATAATTGCCCACCTTGGACATGCTGTAGCCAACAAGCATAATAATAGGCTAGATCTATTTTTACCTTTACTCTGGAGGAATCCACCCGTTATCCGCAATCTGCAGCTTAGCATATCCCAGACATCCACACACGTGGCCACATCTGAGATGAGCTGGAGGTCAGATGCTAACACATCTGATCTGCCACTCAGCTGCTGCACACGATGAGAACTCAATGAGTTCTGAAGCAGGCCATCAACAGACTGGAGGGGAGGGGTATTTCAGATTCACACTGGACTTAATCTTAATAGATGCCAGCTGTTCTGAAATAGGACAGATTGATTCACTTAATTGATTCTTAGGATGAGGAAAGATTAAGCAGTTTGGCACATGCTTTCAAGTTTCGAGGAATGAGAGATGATCTTAGTTAAAAAATACAAAAATTCTCGATGGTCTCGACAGGGTAGATGCAGGAAGTATGACTGTCCTAGATCTGGAGCCAGGCATGAAACTCAAAATAGGGTTGAATTGAAAATACATTTCTTCGCCAAAGGACATCGAGGTTATTGAAGTTCTCGACACAAAAGGGCTGTGAGGATCTGTTGCTCAATACACAGATCCATATCTTTTAAGAGATTTAAGTGACATTGGCTTACTGCAGGAAAGTGCTGTCAAAGCAAAAGATCAGCATGATCTTAAGGCAGAGCAGACATGTGGCCAAATGGTTGATTTTTGCTTCTATTTCTGTTCTGATGGACAGTCAAGTATGTTCTTATTTTACAATAATAAACATACCCTTCTTTGACTGAAACAGGATTTTGCTCACCTTAATCCAGCTGCACCAATGTCTATTGTGTGTTTAGTTACCATGATTAACTATCATTGGACATCAGTGATGAAGCTTTTCAGCTTATATGGATGCATTTGCTGAACCTGTATAAATGACTCACTGATGAAAAGTATCTAGTGCCATGAAAATCCCAAGTTTTAAAAATGTCGTTTAACTTTCAGCAGGTCAGAGCACACTAAAATGACACGGTGAAGAAAGCATCTTCTATTAAATAACTATTTCAACTCTTGCTTCTTGAAACAATAAATACAGAATTTTATTTGAAATTCGTTTGAGAATTATCTACAAATATGAGGCAGCTGCAAATTAAGTAGATGTACATATAACTTTGAAATATGTAAAAATAAACTTTGGTAAAATGTTTTATTGCTTAAAAATTGGTATTGGTTTATTATTGTCATGTATAAGTGTTCGGCACAGACTTGAAGGGCCGAGATGGCCTGTTTTCCGTGCTGTAATTGTTATATAATAATAATAATAATGGATGGGATTTATATAGCGCCTTTCTAATACTCAAGGCGCTTTACATCGCATTATTCATTCACTCCTCAGTCACACTCGGTGGTGGTGAGCTACTTCTGTAGCCACAGCTGCCCTGGGGCAGACTGACGGAAGCAAGGCTGCCATTCTGCGCCTACGGCCCCTCCGACCACCACCAATCACTCACACACATTTACACACAGGCAAAGGTGGGTGAAGTGTCTTGCCCAAGGACACAACGACAGTATGCACTCCAAGCGGGATTCGAACCGGCTACCCTCCGGTTGCCAGCCGAACACTTAGCCCATTGTGCCATCTGTCGTCACAATATATGGTTATATTATATGGTATCAAGATACAGCGAAAAGCTTTGTTTACAGGCTATCTTGTCAAATCAATCTATACATAAATATAATCAAGCCGCATAAGTCATACAGCATGGAAACAGGCCCTTCGGCCCAATTTCCCCATGCCAACCAAGATACCCCATACACACTAGTCCCGCCTGCCTGTGTTTGGCTCATATCCCTCTAAACCTTTCCTATCCATGTACCTGTGTAAATGTCTTTTAAATGTCGGTATAAATGCAACACTTTGCAACACTATATGTGTATGTGACAATAAATGAACTTATGAACTTAGCACCTTGCACTTATCTGCATTAAACTCCATTAACTATTCCTCAGCCCACTTGTCCAACTGATCAAGATCCTGCTGTCATTTTTGTTAATCATCTTCGCAATCTACGATACCATCCACTTTAGTGTCATCTGCAAACAATCTGGCCTTCTACATTCTCATCCAAATTGTTGATATACACCCTCAAACAGCAACGGGCCCTGAGGCACACCACTAATCACAGGTATCCAGTATCCTTTTTGGTTGCTTCTTCAATAAACTCAATTAAACATGTAAGATAAGATCACCAACGTATAAAACCACACTGACTATCCCCAATCAGCCCCTGTCCAACCACATTATCATATATCTTATCTCTTAGAATATTCTCCAGTAACTTGCCCACCACAGATGTTAGGCTCACTGGTCTATAATTCCCAGGCCTTCCCTTGCAGACCTTCTTTACTAGAGGGACAACATTAGCCATCTTCCAGTTTTCCAGCACCTAACCCGTATCTAATGATGATTCATATATCTCAGCCAGGCTGCCCACAATTCTTTAGCGTCCCAATGTCCTCAGATCCATCTGAACAAGCCGGTGAGATTTATCTACTTTCATACGCCTTAGGACGTTCAGCACATCCTGGACCACAATATGGATTGTCCTCAAGACCTCCATTAACTGTTCCAAGTTCCCCTGTATTCATGTCTTTCCCGAAAGACATGAATACATTAAAAACAGAGGAGAAATACTCATTGAGGACCTTGCCCATCTCCTGCAGCTCCACACAGAGACGACAGCTTTGGTTTCTGAGGGGCCCAAGTCTCTCTCTAGTTACGCTCTCTCCCTTAATTTACATAAAATCTCTTTGGATTCCCCTTAATATTATCTGCCTCAGCTCTCTCTTTCCCTCAATTTGCCCTCCTGATTCCCTTCCTAAGTATGCTTTTCATTTCTCAAAACTCCAGCTGCCTATACCTATCACATGCCCCCTCATTTTCCTGATCAGAGCCTCAATTTCTCGTTGTCCAAGCTTCCTTACTACCACTTTGCTTGGTCTTCACTCTAACAGGAACATGCATACCCCAAACACTTGTCATCACATTTTTAAAAGCAATCCACTTTTTAGACCTTCCTTTGCTCACAAACAACCTACTCCAATCAACTTTAGCAAGTTCCTGTCTAATACCATCAAAGTTGGCCTTGCTCCACTTTTTAATTTTAATTTGTGGGTCTACTCCATTTTTATCCATAGCTATTTTAAAGCTAATGGAACAGTGGTTGCTGATCCCCAAAGGCTCACACACGGACGCTTCAGTCACTAGCCATTTCCCTTTTCCGAAGTGTAGATCAGGTTTTGCCCTCTCCCTTGTAGGGACCTTTACATAATGCCTGAGGAAACTTTTCTGAACACATTTGACAAATTCCACCCTGGCTCTGCCCTTGGTGTTAAGAGAATCCCAGACTACATTGGGAAAGTTAAAATCCTCAACTGAAGCCACCATATTAGTCTTGCACCTGCCTGCAATCTCCTGGCATATTTGTTCCTACTGACTATATAGGGCCTATAGTGTACTCCCAGCAAGGTGATTATACCCTTTTTTATTTCTCAGCTCCACCCATTAAACCTCACTAGATGAACCAGCTGTAATGTCATCTTGGCCTACTGCTGTGACATTCTCCTTAATTAATAAAGCATCACCCCTCCTCATTTTCTTCCATCCTTACCTTTCCTATAGCACCTGTGTCCTGGAATATTAGGCTGCCAATCCTAACCCTCTCAACCAGGTTTCCATAACGGCTACAACGTCCAAATCATACATTGCTATCCATGCCCTGAAGATAGACACAAAAAGCTGGAGTAACTCTGCGGGACACGTAGCATCTCTTGAGAGAAGGAATGGGTGATGTTTCGGGTCGAGACCCTTCTTCAGACCTGAGTTCATCCACCTTACCCATCATCCTTCTCACATTAAAATAAACACAATTCAATCCAACAGTTCTTCCTCGCTCCCTATCATGCTTCTGTCTATTCTGTCCACTGAACTTTCTTTCATCAGTTGCTAAACTGACTTCCAGCTGCATACTTGCATCAGTCCTGCATTGGAACCCGTCCAAGTGCAAAGAAACAAATACCAGGGTGCAATATAGACACTTCTTCAATCTGAAGAAGGTTTCCGACCCAAAACGTCACTATTCTTTTTTCCCCAGATATGCTACCAGACCCACTAAATTACTCCAGCATGGGATTGCTCTGAGATCTGGTGGAAAATAAATAGTGCAAATGTGTGTGTGTGTGGCCCCTTCACATTGTAACAAAGTATGAAAACATGGTCAGGAGTGTGACAGAATTTATACTTTATATTTGTCTGGATGTGTGTAACTCTAATATAACTCATATGTTTGGTGCTACATCTACTATCCCAAACATTAATTCCCTTCAATTATATATTACGAATTCAGTGCATACCATCTACAAAATGCACCATAGCTAACTGAACAGCAGCCTATTCTGACTGCACCTCCTAAATCCATAACATCCGTCATCAAGAGGTACAGTGGTAGTGGATGCACACCATCTCAACTTGTACATACATTGATATTGCTTCACTGTCATTGGATCCAAATCCTATAACTGCATCCCCAATAATATTGCAGGAGCACCTCGAATAGAAGATTCTCGTGGTCAAGAAGATCACTTTGTTCAAGGACAATTGAAAACCAGCAATAAATGTTGGCTTCGCCAGCAACAACTACATCCTTAAATCAGAATAAATAATAAAAGCAAGTAAGTTCTTGTAAGTACAGCTAATCTATCTATATATTACTAAAACTCTCATCTTGTTTGTTTGTATGCGTGCGTGCGTGCGTGATATCCCAAAACCCCGCCAAAACGGTACACGATAGCGCTACTATTTTTAGCCCACCTTACTCACCATTGTCCTGTGATGTAAATTAAACAAGTTTTGTTCAGGTTGATGGTATATTTTATGTTATTGACATTTTAAACTTTACAAAAATCACTTTTCAAACCACTTTTCCACTTGCCCTGCCCATCAGCCACGTTACAATGACGTCACAATGGGATCCCGAATCTCATTTACATTTAAAAAAACTGCGTTTTTCAATAAACTCAGTTCTAATCAAATTCTTCTGTTTCATTCACAATAATGTCACACTGGGATCGCGTATCTCATTTACATTAAAAAATGTGATTTTAATTGAGAATTTATTTTCTTTTTAAATCGCGATTTTCATTGTGGGGCGGTGGGGAGGGGGGAATAGGTGCTAGGTGAGGAGTGGGGGAGCAGGGGGGTAGAGGGAGAGGAGGGGAGTAGGGAGGGGAGAGGGGTTATGGAGGGAGGGAAGGAGTGACTGTGGGTCGAGGAAAGGAGAGGGAGTGAGAGGCGAGGGAGGGGAAAGTAGGAGAGGTGAGGAGGGAGAGCGGGGGATAGAGAGAGGAGGGGGTGAAGTAGGCAAGGTAGGAAGTGGGAGGGATAGAGGGAGAGGAGGGCAGTGGGGGAGGTGAGGATGGAGAGTGGGGGGGTGGGATAGGGAGGAGGCGGGGAGTGGGGGAGCAGGGAGATGGAGAGGAGGGGGTTAGGGAGAGGGGTAAAGGAGGGAGGGAGGGAGTGACTGAGGGTAGAGGAAAGGAGACGGAGTGAGAGGTGAGGGAGGGGAAAGTGGGAGAGGTGAGGAGGGAGAGCGGGAGAAGAGAGAGGGGGTGAAGTGGGTGAGGTCGGAAGTGGGGGGGGGGGGATAGAGGGAGAGGAGGGCAGTGGGGGTTGAAGATGGAGAGTGGAGGGGTGGGATAGGGAGGAGGCGGGGAGTGGGGGAGCAGGGGGATAGAGGGAGACGGGGGGGGGGGGTTAGGGAGGGGAGAAGGGTTATGGAGGGAGGGAGGGAGTGACTGAGGGTAGAGGAAAGGGCGTGAGAGGCGATTAGGGAGGGGAGAGAGTGGGGGAGAGGGTGTGGAGGGGAGGAGAGGGGAAAGAGGGAGGGTGAAGAAGAGGGGAGGGAATGTTGGGGGATATGCGGGAATGGAGGAGGATAGGGTAGGCAGAGGAATGGCAAGGTAATGGAGGAGGGGAGGGGGAAGAGGGAGGAAGGGAGGGAGGTTGTGAGAGGAAGAAGCATGGGAGGGTTGTTGGAGGGTGGGAAGAGGGAGGATAATGGAGGAGGGGAATAGGGGACTGAAGAGGGAGAGTGAGATGCGTTCACATTGATCTTATATTCTACAGGCTCCTGCCATTCTTTAAAAACGTCGCAGTCGCGCTCCCACTTGCCAGCCGTGCCTGCGCAGTTGGGGAGGGTTCCCGTGACTCGCGTCACAACGTGGATCTCTGGCGTCACAACGTGAACCCGTCAGCTGTGCCTGCGCAGTTGGGGGCTATGGGTCAGTGGTGGAATAAATATTTAAAATATATATATATATAATTAAAAGTCTCATCTTGACCACTTCCTGTTTGCACTGTGCTTTGATTTTAGAAAAAACGCTACCACATATGGCTGTGATTTTTTTGGCCATCTTACTCAGAGTCCTCCTCCGCTGCGCATGCCCCGAGGATTTTTCCCATCCATGAAAAATAAATGACTTATTAGTGTTTAAAAAATCTTGAGATTCTCTCTCCTGTCAATCACCGCCATGAAGGCCATGCCCCTTCCGGTGAGAGGGACTGTAAAACCCGGAAATGTGGGCGTGGCTCAGTCTGTCTGCAAGATGGCGGGGGAGAGGTCACGACTCTCTGTCTGAGCTGGGAAACTACAGAACACTGTGAGTATGCAATGTACTTGAATAAATGATTTGTTAGCCCTTAATAAAAATGAAATGAGTTGTTTGGGGGGCGGCGCGACTCTCGTCAGCAGCGGCCTCTGCAGTCCGTCTGTGTTTTATTATTTTTTGTCTCGTTTTAATGTAGTTTTTGTTATTTTTTTTGTTGGGGTATGTGTGTGGGGGGGTGGGGGTGGTGTGGGGGGGAGGGGGTCTTTAAAATCTTTCCCCTGCACGGGAGACCCGACCTTTTCTTTGTCGGGTCTCCGTTGTCGTTGGGGCTGCAACGTGGAGCGGCCTCCAACAGGAACGACCTGGGGTTCCAGCTGCGGAGCTGCCGACTACTCACCGTCACGGGGCTGGCCGAGTCCGGAGCGGGTGGAGCTGTGGTGGACGCTGCTGCCACCCGACCTCCGGAGATTCGGAGGCTGCAACTGCGGGTTTGGCGGACGGAGGCACCGGGAGCCCGCGGGTCCCTGCTGGGTGACCGCTTTTCGGGGCTTCCGCAACGGCGACTTCTCCCGCCCGAGTTGCGGGGTTGAAGAGCACCTGAGCGGGGCCTTACACCATCGCCCCGCGCGGCTTGGAATGGCCGCGGGACTCTGCGAGCGCACGCCTGGGGCTTTAACACCAAGACCCGGTGCGCGACCTTGCATCACCCGGCGTGGCTTTAATGGCCGCGGGACAATCGCCATCGCCAGCCGGGGGCTTTGACTTTGACTCTGACTCTGACATGGGGGGGGGAAGAGTGCAGTGGAGAGATAAGTTTTTTTTGCCTTCCATCACAACGATGTGATGGATGTTTGTGTAAACTGTGTTGTGTCTCGGGTCTTTTTGTTTTGTAATGTATGGCTGCAGAAACGACATTTCGTTTGGACCTCAAGGGGTCCAAATGACAATAAATTGAATTGTATTGTATTGTATTGTATTGGCCTGCCCTGTGTTTGAAACTGCAATGGCAATGGAAATGAAGTGAAAACGCAATGAGCTGTTTGGCTTGGGCCTGCCCTGTGCTTGAAACTGCAATGGCAATGGAAATGAAATGAAAATTCACTGAGCTGTTTGGCTAGAGCCTGCCCTGTGCTTGAAAGTGCAATAGCAATGGAAATGTAGTGAAAATGCAACGTGCTGTTTGGCTTCAGCCTGCCCTGTGCTTGAAAGTGCAATGGCAATGGAAATGAAGTGAAAATGCAATGAGCTATTTGGCTTGAGCCTGCAATGTGCTTGAAAGTGCAATGGCAATGGAAATGAAGTGAAAATGCAATCAGCTGTTTGGCTTGAGCCTGCCCTGTGCTTGAAAGTGCAATATCAATGGAAATTAAGTAAAAATGCAATCAGCCGTTTGGCTTGGCCTGCCCTGTGCTTGAAACTGCAATGGCAATAGAAGTGAAATGAAAATGCAATGAGCTATTCGCCTGCCCTGTGCTTGAAACTGCAATGCAATTGGAAATGAAATGATATGAGTTGTTTGGCCTGCCTGTCCTTGCCCTGCCCTTCAGCCGCGTGCGGGATTTGAAATAATTTCGGCCCACAAGGCCACTATTAGCCGAGAAACCAGTCCCCTTTGCCCCAAAACCCCGTATTAGCCCAGGAGGAGCATTTTGGCCGAAAAGACCTGTGCCAAGCCAGGAAAAGTCCAGAAAACGTGCCTTTCACTGAGATTTCACTCAGATTTTTTTTAAAGTCCCTTTGGCCCATCAGGCCTGTACTAGCCCATGTCTCTTCGGCCCATCAGGCCTATACTAGCCCAGGAGTCCCTTCAGCCCATCATTAAGTATTCACCCTGCAAGTGTTAAACCTCACCCCAGTATTTTTCTTCCTCCCTTCATTTGCCCCCTGTGAGATTCAGGCCAGGATAGACTTTCCTCCTTCATTGCTGTGATCTGCAGAAAAATATGAAAAATGTCTAAAATTGATTCTCCACCCTCTCTCCCTTCTCTCTCACAGAGCCTCTCACCTGGTTTGGGCAGAATTTCTGGCAGTTTCTGAGCTGCCAGCCCACCAGGCCTGAGTGACTGAGCTGCCTGTCCACCAGGCCTGAGTGACGGAGTGAATTGGTGGAGAGGTGGAATATTGCGTTGGGGGACCAGCCCTCCCGTGTGAACATGAGACCCAACGGGTCCCACTTAGTCTATATATATATATATATATACATATATACAGATAGATATATTACTAAAACTCTCATCTTGTCTGTTTGTTTGTATGTGGGTGATTTCCCGAAACACAGACAAAACGGTACCCGATTGTGCTACCATTTTTGGCCCACCTTACTCACCATTGTCCTGGGGTGTGCAATAGCCAGGTTTCGTTCAGATTGATGTAATATTTTACAAATTATTGACATTTTAAACTTTACATAAAACACTCTTCCACTTGCCCTGCTCGTCAGCCACGTTCGACGTCACAACGACGTCACAATGGGATTTTAAGCTTGAAAAAAAACACTTTTCTCCTTGCCCTGCCCTTCAGCCGCGTGCGGGATTTGAAATGACTGCGTGTGCGCAGTGGGCCCGGTAACCACTCGCGCGGATTTTTAAATAACTGAAAGTCTCCCCGCGCGTGCGCAGTGGGCCCGGTATCTGCGTGTGCGGGATTTGAAATGACCACGGTGCTGAGACTGGGGCTAGGTCTGGGGGCGGCAGAGCTGCTGCTCCAGGCCCACAGGGAGGGAAAGGAGCGGGACCTGGGGCAAGGACTAGGCCGCAGCCTCGGCCTCGGCCTCTCCCTCACCCGGCTCCAGGCCACTCGACCCGTCCCCCCTGGCAGCCCCCGACTCAAGTACAACTTCATCGCCGACGTGGTGGAGAAAACGAGGCCGGTGGTGGTTTACATCGAGATCCTGGGGAGGTGAGGAGGGAGAGGAGGGCGGGTGTGGGGGAGGTAGGGAGTGGTGGATAGAGGGAAAGGAGAACAGTGGGGGAGGTGAAGAGGGAGAGTGGGGGGGGGGTGGGATAGAGGGGAGAGGAGAGGGGAAAGAAGAGGAAGTGTGAAGAGGAGGGGGAGGGAGTGTGAAGAGGTGGGGGAGAGTGCTGGGTGTTGAGGTGGAATGGTGGAGGATAGGGGTCGGAAGATGGATGGCGAGATAATGAGGAAGAGAGAGGAGGGGAGGGAGGGAGGGGTTGAGCGGAGGAAGCAGAGGACGGTGGGGAGGGAGGATAATGGAGGAGGGGATTAGGACTGAAGAGGGAGAGTGAGATGCGTTCACATTGATGTTATATTTTACAAGTTATTGCCATTTTAAACATTAAAAATGTCACAGTCGCGCTCCCACTTGCCGGCCACGCCTGCGCAGTTGGGTGAGGGTTGCCGTGACTCGCGTCACAACGGGGATCTCTTGCGTCACAACGGGAACCTGTCAGCTGTGCTTGCGCAGTTGGGGGCTACGGGTGAGTGGTGGAATATTGCGTTGGGGGAACGGGCCCAACGGGTCCGCACTTGGTCTAGTATTTGATAAACCTGAGAAATTTCAAACCATTAAATTAGTTGGAAAATAAAAATATTGCCAGTTAATGTAGATGAGGAACATTTAAAGCAAAAAAAAAACTACTGGAAGTACTCAGTGGGTTGAGCACCATCTGTGAAGGCAAAGGAATAGTCGGTGTTTGGGGTCATGACCTGCCTCAGACTGAGGGTGTAGAGGGAAGACAGCTATAATCGGGGCGAGGTGAGGCGAGACTGGAACATTTAAATTTCAGCCTCTTCAAATGCCCAGCATTTTGACAAATACCTCCTGCAAAACAAGTAATCTGCAAAAAACTCTACAATACATAAGAACACATTTCCCATTACATTTTTTCAATCAAAGCCAACCATATATAAACGGCATGATGAAGTGAAGCATGCAACTGCCAATGCCGAGCCAAATAACATTTAATACTTGTGGCAAGAATAGTGTTTTCATAAATCATGGACTTGAAAACATGCCAGGACATCTTTCTTCCGATTTGTCTAGTCCCAAAAATCAATAATTCTAACTTGCACATACAAATTTCCCTTTTAACTAAACCGCAGATAAACCAACAGAAAAAACTAAATGAGGACCAAAATATTACACTGCTAAAGGAGAAGATCAATTGTGGGTGGGAGCGCGGGCGGGGGAGGAAATGAGTACCTTTTGTAACTTTGTCAGCACCTTTGTGGTGACACTTTTGTGTATTTTTTGTATGCAAACACAAAGAATTTCACTGCACTTAGCTAAGTATAAGTGACAATAAAGTATCATCATTATCATCATCACCACCACCACCATAATCTTGGCTGGCCTACTGAGTCGTTACCTCTCATAATCTACAAAATCTCAATCAGCTCCTTATTTAGTCTTCTCCGCTCAAAGGAAAGCAAACCTAGCCACCATGCTGTCTCTCCTTATAGCAGATGAAGCTTTGAAAGGTTGGTTATGCTACATATAAAACTCCTGCAACGGTAAGGACCCGGGCCCACTACAATTCAGTCACTGCCAAAATAGATCAACAGGGAATGCAATCTCGCTGGCTTTCTACTCTACGCTGAATCACTTGGACAAAATGTACATGTTCAGTGCCCTCCATAATGTGAGATTTGTAATAGAAAAAAATCACATGTGGTTAAAGTGCACATTGTCAGATTTTAATAAAGGCCAATTTTATACACTTTGGTTTCACCATGTAGACATGACAGCAGTGTTTATACATTGCCCTCCCATTTCAGGGCACCATAATGTTTGGGACACAGCAATGACATGTAAATGAAAATAGTCATGTTTAGTATTTTGTTGCATGTCCTTTGCATGCAATGACTGCTTGAAGTCTGCGATTCATGGACATCACCAGTTGCTGGGTGTCTTCTCGGGTGATGCTCTACCAGGCCTGTATTGCAGCCATCTTTAGCTTATGCTTGTTTTGGGGGCTTGTCCCCTTCAGTTTTCTCTTCAGCATATAAAAGTCATGCTCAATTAGGTTCCGATCAGGTGATTGACTTGGCCACTCAAGAATTGGGCTTTTTTAGTTTTAATTCACATTAGACAGGAAATGGTGTTGGGTAGACTGATGGGACTGAAGGCAAATAAATCTCCAGGGCCTGATGGTCTGCGTCCCAGGGTACTTAAGGAAGTGGCTCTAGAAATTGTAGACGCATTGGTGATCATTTTCCAATGTTCTATAGATTCAGGATCAGTTCCTGTGGATTGTAGGGTAGCTAATGTGATCCCATTTTTTAAGAAAGGCGGGAGAGAGAAAACAGGGAATTTAGACCAATTAGCCTGACATTGGTGGTGGGGACGATGCTGGAGTCAATTATAAAAGATGAGATAACGGCACATTTGGATAGCAGTAGCAGGATCGGTCAGAGTCAGCATGGATTTACAAAGGGGAAGTCATGCTTGACTAATCTTCCGGAATTTTTTGAGGATGTAACTAGGAAAATGTACGTGGGAGAGCCAGTAGATGTAGTGTACCTGGACTTTCAAAAAGCATTTGATAAGGTCCCGCATAGGAGATTAGTGAGCAAAATTAGAGCACATGGTATTGGGGGTAGGGTGCTGACATAGAAAGAAAATTGGTTGGCAGACAGGAAACAGAGTAGGGATTAACGGGTCCCTTTCAGAATGGCAGGCAGTGTCTAGTGGGGTACCGCAAGGCTCCGTGCTGGGACCGCAGCTATTTACAATATACATTAATGATTTAAATGAAGGGATTAAAACATTAGCAAATTTGCAGATGTCACAAAGCTGGGTGGCGGTGTGAACTCGGAAGAGGATGCTATGAGGATGCAGGGTGACTTGGACAGATTGGGTGAGTGGGCAGATGCATGGCAGATGCAGTTTAATGTGGATAAATGTGAGATTATCCACTTTGGCAGGGCTGCCATCATTGGGTGGGAGTTGGGAGTGAGAAATTGCGAGAGATCAAGCCTGAGGGAGCGTAGCCACCGAGGGGGGGGGGGGGGGTGGAGGTGGGGGGGGGGGGGGAAAGGGTGTGGGAAGGGAGTTCCCCCCTTCCCATTGGTATGGAGCTTTGCATTTTTCAGCTTGAAATTGTGCAATCTGGTGCATACTGTAGCGAGTCTTTTAACTTACACTTGAATGCAATATTTATGCTTTAAATTGGATCAGCTATGAATAAGGTTAGGCTAAATTACATTCCTAATTGCATTCCGCAATAGAGCCAGGCTCTGATCAACAGGTGCAGCACATGAATGATCTTAGTGTATTCATGTGTGGAAATCAGATTATAATCAAGCACTTGGCCCATGTTGACTACCTGGGTCTCACTGCACACCTGGTACTACTCCTGACCCTGACCCCAGTTGCATACCTTCTCTCATTCCTGACCCTGAGTCCAGCCTTACAACTGGCCACCTATTCTACCCTGATCATAACTGCTTGCCTGCTTAGGTTCCCAGTGCTGAACACTTCCATTGTCCCAGCTTTGACTGCACACATTCTATTCCAGACTGTACTATTCCAGACCTTGACTCTGGATGCACACTTGGCCTTGCTCCTAGCCCCTCTGTACTAACAATATATCTGGCCCACACATAAAGCCCCATATCTGACCCCCTAGACTTAACCTATTACGTTCGTCCATTGGTGCTTATCTAATGCGTTAATCTTTTATGGGGCACTTCACAGACCAAATTTTGTATAACAAAATTTGCTACATCCATTGGCTTCCTTGTTATCTAACATGCTAGTTATTTTGTCAAAGAAGTCATCAATTGGTTGAACACAATTTCTCATCCATAAAATTATACTCACTCAGCTGTATGTATTCTGTTACCATTTCCTTCATTTTCTTACAAACTGTCCTGAAGTCATTTTCACCCCCAATATTTTCAGTATTTTGCTGTTTTCCTCTCAGCTGGGACTTTTCCGAAATGCAGTCCAATAACAATATATATTTAAGCAATAATATTCTATTTAATTTGATCTTGAGAGTACATAATATTTTCTGTGGTAATCATAACACAATGATAAAAGATCTTTAGGGTACACAAAATTGCTGGAGGAACTCAGCGGGTGCAGCAGCATCTATGGAGCGAAGGAAATAGGCGACGTTTCGGGCCGAAACCCTTCTTCAGATAAAAGATCTTTGTTTTGATTGCACCTACCAACATGCATACATTATTATATTACAATTAATATGTACTGAGGGCAAATTTTTGTTCCAATGCTCCCCATTCCCAATTACCTTTACATTGAAGTGATTGAAATTCAAGTGAAGTTTAAATGGCATCAGAAAAAATAAAACCTCCAGAATGGATTATATTCATTATGTGGTTGGTTGGAGTCAGTATCAGCACAATTAATATATTAAACTTTGATTCTTCAGCTGTCCTGGTTCAAGCTAAAACTAAAGACAAATAATAACCTCCTCACACATTCCCCTGCAAGTATCTGTCACTCCTTCAAAATATGCCTCTTCTTTGAACAAGCTCTTAAACATCGCAGCTGAATCAGTTTCCATCTGATTACACCCCTTGAGGATGTTCAACTACGTGTTCAATTAATAAAACAATGAAATTGGGGACATTTCTATTCAACCTGTCAAAGGAATTTGGGGGGGGAGTGGGTTTAGAATTATTCAGTGAGGTAAACAAACATAATAGTTGAGTGGCAAATGACAATAGTGCTACCTTCCCAATATATAACTGAAGGAAATAATGGGTTATGGGGCTGAATGTTGTGACACACAGCCTGACACCTTGCATGTAATTTTAATATTACACTTATCCCATCCCCCTGGATATTCCGGATTAATAAATTGAGGTTTTGTCAACTAATTACAAATCAGGCTAATTACAAATCAATAACATTAGCCAACTCCAAAACACGAAGCGCTGAGCATTGGGATCCAGACATCACGGACAACTGGCCTCAGTTCCCCGCTCACATCTGGCAGTGCTCTGAACCAGGGGCCACGGAGCATTTTTGAAAGTGGGGGACCTGAGTGATCACTGATCACTGGCCTTGGGGGTATCTGGTGAGGCAGTGGAGTGACCGAGTGGGGGGAGGGTGTGGGAAGGGGGTGCTTTTTGAAATTTGATGTATTAAAATCATGTTTTAGTGAATTGTAGAAGTATGATTTCAATGTTTTTTTGTTTAAAGCATTTTTAAGAGGTAACTTTTTAAGGGGTAACTTTTTCCACACAAAGGATGGTGGGTGTATGGAACAAGCTGCCAGAGGAGGTAGTTGAGGCAGGGACTATCCCAACATTTAAGAAATAATTAGACTGATACATGGATAGGACAGGTTTGGAGGGATATGGACCAAAAGCAGGCAGTGTAGCTGGAACATGTTGGCGGGTGTGGGCAAGTTGCGCCGAAGGGCCTGTTTTCACACTGTATCATATGACTACATTATACCTCCACCATGCATGAATGTTTCAAAATCAAGTGATTGAGTTTTTTGCCATATACTCAAGCATAGAAACATAGAAAATAGGTGCAGGAATAGGCCAGCACTGCCATTCAATATGATCATGGCCGTTCATCAAAAACCAGGACCTCTTTCCTGTTTTTTCCCATATCCCATGATTTAGCTAGCCCCAAGAGCAAAATGCAACTCTCTCTTGAAAATATCCAGCGAATTGGCCTCCACCACCTTCTGTGGCAGAGAATTCCACAGATTCACAACTCGCTGGGTGATGAAAGTTTGTCCTCATCTAATTCCTAACTTGCCTACCCTTTATTCTTAAACAGTGACCCCTGGTTCTGGACTCCCCCAACACTGGGAACATTTTTCCTGCAGTTACAGTAAGTGGAAATCTAGCAGGCAAGCAGGATGCTTTCTCCAACCACCCCCATTTGAAGGCCACTATCTTCCACCGCTTCTACCCAGTGCTTGGTACCTACTTCCAGCAGCCACTGGTTGTCCTCCAGAATGCACCGAGCCGCATCCTGGTCCATGCCGGTCTCCAGAGTGAATTCGGCACAGAGACTCTTACGGCCGCGGCGCAACGCTTCTGAGGCCTCCGACAGCCCCGGACTCTAGCACTGAAGCTGCTCCATGGCCGGAGCTGCAGCAAGCGACTCACCAGCCCGGCAACCACACGCCATCCCCGGCTCCCCGTCTGCATCTGCCGCCGCCGCTGCTTCTGCTTCCATCCCTCCCTCCGCCTCGGCTCTCCAACACCCACGACCAAGTTGCTCAGAGCACAGCAGCGCCTCATCCAAAGCCGAAGATATTGGAACATGTCTAACCAAAAATGTGGGCCCCCCCCGGTTCCGCGGCCCATGTACCTCTCTCCTGCCGCTCGCCTGCCTCGCTCATGTCAGCCGCTTCCCGCAAATCCTTAAATTCACTACATGGTGAAACCAAAATGTATAAAAAATAGCCTTTATTAAAATCTGACAATGTGCACTTTGACCACGTGATTTTTTCTATTCCAAATATCAAATTGTGGCGTACAGAGGCAAATAAATAAATGATGGGTCTTTGTCCCAAACATTAAGGAGGGCACTGTATATCCGCCCTGGAACCTGAAAATTAATGAATTTTCTTTTGAGGATGCAAATAATGAATTCTGTGCAATAAAAGGACAGAAATATTGTTCTAATTTATTCAGATGCAATTTGCACTAAATATGTAGTTGTGGTATCAAACTTTCCTTAGAAAAATTATCAGCTTGCTTCTTCTTTATCTCCAATATGTGGAATATAGAGAACATTTCATCAAGGTATGTGTTAAAAATTAAGCATTCCAGTTTAGTTTATGTAAGTAACATATATACACAAACGGGTGAAATTTGCTACAGAAATTGAAGTCAGGCCACTTTTCTAGATTCCCCCCACCCCCCGAAAGTAACAAGATTCATCCAAAGAATTCCAAAGTTATGTCAGTAATTCTAATGCATTCTTCAATTTAAATCAAAATTTCTCCCAAGTCATTGAATTCTACGTCAAAACCAAATTTGACCTCATATAAATGTGAATAATTTGCTCAGCATGAGAGTAACAGCAAAACATTAACATCACTTCAAAGTCAAATTCCAATACTGAGCCAGACTCCATTCTAATAAATGTTGTGAGTCACACAAACAAAAACAACAAAAAGCCTGTGTTTTTACTAAAACTGATTCAAGATGTGGACTTATCTCTTTAAAATGCAACACATAGCAAGTTGCTGTCGATAAAATTTAGATATGCCAGCTTTTGCCAACATATTTTACATTAAAACAAAACTCATATACTACGAATTGAGATCCCAACTTGAAAGTTTACCCGATAGTCAATCCAAAAATGGAACACAGAATTGACATTTAATCTATGGTTGATGTCATTAGATTCAATGTAAGGGAATTCATGGGTTAATCGTATTAAATGAGGCAAATGATATCCATATGCCAGCTCATATAAATAAAATATTTAAAATGTATATCCAATCCTAAAGAAAATACAACACATTGTTAATATGGATGGGAAAGGAATGGAGGGTTATGGTCTGAGCGCAGGTATATGGGACTAGGGGAGACTATGTGTTCGGCACGGACTAGAGGGGTCGAGATGGCCTGTTTCCGTGCTGTAATTGTTATATGGTTATATGGTTAATCCACTGTCATTTTGTGTGGATTAGCTTCTTTCCACTCTGTCTTTCATGTCTCAAACTATAATTTTGTGCCTCCTATATCCTTAGTTCTTAATCAGTCTCTTTTCTTCCATCATCAGCAGTTCTCTGCTCAAACCAGATTATTATAGTTTACTTCTCACTAAAAAAAGTTTTCCCAAACTCTCCTCTGAACTCTAAATGTCTTTTGCCTCCAAAGACCTTAAGTTTATTATTGCCTCCCAGTATATGGCCACTCCGATATAACATTTTGTTCAAACTTCTTCAGTACATTTTCATTGTAAGGGCATTAAGACCATGAAGATCAAAGTCATAAAAAGCATACTATGTGGGGTAAAATGTTTCCTGGTATGCCTCAACCAGTCCAGCAGTTTCAACAAAGTTGATCACAGCATCACCTTCCTCTGTGTTTCTTTTGTAGGGGCTAAACTTCTACCTTCCCACATATAGAGTCATAAGAGTGATAAGTGTGGAAACAGGCCCTTCGGCCCAACTTGCCCACACCGGCCAACATGTGCCAGCTACACTAGTCCTACCTGCCTGCACTTGGTCCATATCCCTCCAAACCTGTCCTATCCATGTACCTGTTTGTTTCTTAAACATTGGGATAGTCCCAGCCTCAACTACCTCATCTGGCAGCTTGTTCCATACACCCACCACCCTTTGGTGAAACAGTTACCCCTCAAATTCCTATTAAATCTTTTCCCCCTCACGTCGAACCTGTCCTCTGGTCCTAGATTTCCCTACACTGGGCAAGAGACTCTGTGCATCTACCCGATCTATTCCCCTCATGATATTGTACACCTCTATAAGATCACCCCTCAAATCCTGCACTCCACGGAATCTTGAGAACTAGCCTACTCAACCTCTCCTACAGTTCACACCCTCTAATCCTGGCAACATCCTCGTAAATCTTCTCTGAACCCCTTCAAGTTTGATAATATCTTTCCTATAAAAGGAGTCCGGAACTGGACACAATTGCAATTGCAATTGCATGTATAATGTCTAAATGCATGTACAGGTGCACAACCTTTTATCCGAAAGCCTTGGGACCAAACACTTTTCGTAATTCAGAATTTGTCGGTCTTCGGAATGGAAAGTTTTTAGCGTAGATTTTAATGGCTGGCTCAGTGGTAGAGTGCTCGGCTCATATCCGCAAGGTCGCGAGTTTGCGCCTTGATCCCGGCAGTTACTCGGTCGCGAGTTTGCGTCTTCAATGTAGTTTTTTCTTGCAGAATAAATGTTTGTATGAAATGCAGTGTAGGAGAGGTGTACTGACTGTGTGGGCAGAACTTTGGAAGTGATTGCCCACCAGTCTAAAAAGCCGCTGTGTCTCCCTGTCTCTGGGATAGCAGGGGGTGATCAAACAGCACAATACCCCCTCCCCCTCCAACTCCAGAGGAATCCGCTCCCCGATGGGCCGCTACGGCGACAAGTGGCAGTTTGCCCACAGCCCGAGCTGCGCCCCCTCATCCGCCACCCCAAGAACAAGACGTACCTTGCACACCATCAGCTTCTGCCCCTACGTGTTCCTCTGGAGTTGGAGCGGGGCTGGGCTGGAGTTGCTGCTGGCTGTGGGTCTCTGGGATCTCCGTGCTTGCAGTGGGCCTGGGGGTCGGTGTCCCGTTGGTCCTGACGTCTCCGGCCACCCCCCTGGACTGGAGCTGAGACTGGGAGCTGTACCGCCCTTGCCCCCTCCCTCTGCAACTGCAAACAACCCCACTCTCCTGCAAGGGCGGTACAGTTCCCGGAGGATGGCAGGTGGCCGGAGACGTCAGGACCAACAGGAACCCGCTCCCCGATGGGCCCCTACGACGCCCCGAGCTGCGCCCCGTCATCCGCAACCCAGGTTCCTCTGTAGTTGGAGCGGGGCTGGGCTGCTGTTGGCTGTGGGTCTCTGGGATCTCCGTGCTTGCAGTGGGCCTGGGGGTCGGTGTCCCGTTGTTCCTGACGTCTCCAGTGACTGGCACGGTCCTGCTGGCATCGCCGACTTGAAGACAGTGCAAAGCCCCCGCGCCGGTGTAATGGGCGGGGAGCTGGAGAGGGGAGGGAAGGGGTCACACACATGGCCGGGAAGCAGAGGGGTGTAGGTGGGGTGAAACTGAAGGGAGCGACAATCTGTTGCTCGATACACTGTGTTATCGTGAGTCTACCATGGGAACTTTTTAACTCAGCGGGCAGGCAGCAGCATATTGTCAATTATTAACCCTCCCGCGCAATATACCCTCACCTTCTCTTTTATGAATGGGGATTTAGTTCCCCTTTCTTCGAGGACCGACTGGAGGTTCCGCTGTCACCTCTGCGGGCCGCCCTCGATGAACGTTTTCAAGGACCTTTCTTCAAGGACCGAAAAAATGGCCGCTATTCGGAGCTTTTCGTTATTTGGATCTTCGGATAAAAGGTTGTGCACCTGTATAATGTATCCTTCAGAATAACTTTCTGACCACAGATATTAGTCTCATTGGCCTGTAGTTCGAAGGCTTTTCACTGCAGCCCTTCTTAAGAAGAGGTACAACATTTGCCGCCCTCTAGTTTTCCGGCACCTCATGCGCATTTATAGATGACTCTTAAATCTCAGCCCGGGCTCCTACAATTTCCTCTCTAGCTTCTCACAGTATCCCTGGATAAATCTGATCAGGCCTGGAAGATTTGTCTACCTTAACATGCATCAGGGCGTTCAGCACCTCCCCAACCGTAATACTGACTGCCCTGAAGATACTTCCATTGATTGCCCCAAGTTCCCATGTTTCCCCCCACAGTAAAACACAGGAGAAATACTAATTAAGGTCCTTGCGCATCTCCTGTGGCTCCACACAAAGTTGATCGTTTTGATTCTAAAGGGGGGTCCCATTCTCTCTCTGGTTACCATTTTGCACTTTTCAAATTATTCCTAACATTATCTGCTTGAGCATTATCTCCTGTCCCCTTTATGCTCTCCTGATTTTTTTTATATTTCTTGCTCAACAGTTCTCAAAACTCTTCCAGGGATACACTTATCCCAGCTGCTTATACTTGCCCCATGCCTCCTCCTTACTCTTGAATAGCGCCTCGATTTCTCTCGTCATCCAAGCTTTCTTACGCCAACCTGCATTGCCCTTCTTTCCAACAGGAACATGCAGGTTCTGGATTCTTGTTAGCACACTTTTTAAAACTTTCCACTTTCCTGGCGTTTCTTTTCCTTCAACTTTCCAATTAACTTGAGTGAGTTCCTGTCAAATACCCTCAAAGCTGGCCTTGCCCAATTTAGAATTTTAACTAGCGGGCCCATCTATCTCTATCCATAACTATCTTAAACCTAGAAACAAGTGATCTCTGGTCCCAAAAGTCTCATCCATGAACACTTCATCCACTTGCCCCTCCCAATTTTCCAAGACTAGATGAAGAGTTGCTCTCTCCCATGTAGGGCTCTCTACATATCGCCACGGGAAACTTGCCTGAACATATTTGACATATTCTGCCCTGTTTAAACCTTTTGCACGCTGATATTCCTAGTCAATATCGGAAAAGTTGAAATTCCCTACTATGTCATCCTTAGTAATCCCACAACTGCCTGCAATCTCTTGGTATATTTTCTCTTCTGATCCCATTGACTATTTTAGTAGTCTGTAGACTACTGTAGTACACTGCCAGCAAGGTGATCATCCCTTTCTTGTTTCTCAGCTCCACTAATTTAACATCACTGGATGAACCGCCAGTAATGTAATCTCTGGCCACTATCACAATATCCTCCTTAATCAATAAACCAACACCCCTCCAGCTCTGGCTCTTCAGAAGCACCTGGACCCTGGAACATTGAGCTACCAGTCCTGCCCCCCTCTTAACCACATTTCTCGTAATAACTGTAATGTCCCCATTCATGCCCTGAGTTCATCTGACCTACCTGTCAGGCCTCTCACATTAAAATAGGTGCAATTCAAACCAACAGTCCTTCCTCGCTCTCTACCTTTCACCTACCTATTCTGTTCACTAAATTTTCTCTCATCACCCTCCATACCGACTTCCAGCCTCTCACCTGTCTTGGTGCTGCATAGGATTCCACCCCCCTGCCAATCTAGTTTAAACCCACCCAAAAGCAGGATTAAAGGGCCTGCACATCCAGAAAACATCAAGCCAGCTTGGTATGTCAAAGTATAGGACATACAAAACCTACGTTTGAATTAAGTAGAAACCCAGGTTAACCTACTGCAAAGATTTATATGTTGCTAAATCTCAAAATTAGCAATTTATGGAGAGTGGTGCCACATGGAACAAATCCAGAGCAAAGTTCAATCGCTTGACCAATATCAGTCATGAACTGCGGTAGGCAACTGGACTAAACATGCTCAGTGACTCAGTGACTTATGCTCAATGGCTCAGTGAACATTCCATTCCTTGGCTACAATGTGGGCCATTTTGCAACAGCAAGATCAGCTAAAGGAGCCAACTAGTTGATCCTTTTCACTTTCTATCCAAAGCGCTGATTATCAGGTACCTGTATCCACGTAGTGTGATTCTGTTAACTTTCCAGACACAGAAAAGAAATTGGGGCCTAACAACATTCAGGAGATTCAGGATCATTCAGGAGACTGGATTGGAATCAGTGACTAATTTTTGAAAGATGTAGTGTGCCAATCAGAAGATGAAATGCTGTTGTGCTGGGTTCATTCCAACCCTAATCTCATCTTCTGACAACACTGAACTGCATTCAGACCATAAAAATCAACTTGTTTTTCCAGATTATATCAGAAATGGCCAATTCCGACAAAAAAATCATCAATCTGTTTTTAACTCCGGTCCTCTCTCTCTCCAGAGATGCTGAATATTTCACACATCCAGCATCTGTAGTATATTACTCCGGTATGTTGTGTCTTTCTGTAGTTTGTTGATTTTTTAGTTTGTATTTCATAGTTTCAGTTTTAAGATTTTCCTCAGAGGGTGGTGGGTATATGGAACAAGCTGCCAGAGGAGGTAGTAGAGAGAGAATTACACTGTTAAAAAAGTATTTGGACAGGTACATGGAGAGAATGGGGAGATGGGTTAGGCCAAATGAAAACAAATGGAATTACTGTGAATAGAAATCTCGTTCGGCAGGGACGTTCAAGCTGAAGAGCCTGCTTCTGTGCTGTACAACTCTCTGATGGAGAGAGTTACAACGCTATGGCCCATCCCCTTTTGGTTTTATTTGTATCTTTCCATTCACATTTCATCTATTGCTTTTCCATTATTAGTTTAACTTGGCATCATGTTTGGCATGGACATTGTGAGCTGATGGGCCTATTTCTGGGCTGTATTGTTCTTATGTTCTCTAAAGCAGCATTCTCTAAAGTTTCCTTGGAAAATGTTAACATCTCCACTGAAGATAATTCATATTCATGAAAGATAATTTAGGTCATATGACTAAATTATCTTTCATGAATGGATTCACATTTTTCTTTGAAATAACTAGATATATTCAGACATAAAAGTATTTGGATGCTTCCACTTCTGATTTGTGGATTCTGGAATAGCTTAATGAGACTTATGCCATGTAATCACCCGGATGCATGGATTCAAGGTTCTGAAAGATTCCCAAATCTTCCTTCTCCATTTTGAACATCGAGTCAGTGGAGATATTAACATTTTCCAAGGTGATTTTGATAACCTCCTTCAATATTTTTCTGTTGAGCTGACAATTACTTGCTGTGAACAGAGTTAAGAATGGAAAATGTGTTTTGGGGAGTCTGGTGTTGTGAGCATTAACAATGTGACCAGGTATCAGAGTCCACTGAGTGTAATAGGCCTCAATACTGGGAGATAAACACTGAAGCCAGTTCACTCATCCTGGAATAAATTTGGAGGAAAAATGCAGCAACAGCATTTGTGGAATCGCTTTTAAGTGCGTACCATAGGTAGTTCAAGTTTCTAAAACATACTGAAGGGCAGAGATCACTGCTGCCCAAAAGACAATGAGCTTCCTAACAGTCTTGAGGCCAGTTCCCAGCCTAACCTCCCTATTTTAGAGCTTGTATCTTTCGTATGAATGCTTTTACAGGAGGTATATAGTAGTGGAGAGATTTGACCGATGACGCCTGCAAAAGGCACTAAACCGATGTACACTGGAATTCAAAAGTGTTTTGAAGGGTTAAAGTAATCTAAAGTGGGGGCCTCAAAGGAGAGACATTACACATTGGTTAGGTAGTTAGGTAGAATTTAATACCAAGAAGAACGAACGGGAAATCTTGAGAACAAAAAGGAAAAAATGGTACCAAGCAAGAAAAGATCATGGTTAGGCAGTTAATATATATTAAAAAAATAAAATATTGTTAAAAACTATGAACTCTTTTTAATTTGAGCAAATTAAAGGAGAAAGTATAGTTACTGCGAGGAACAACATAATTGAAAGTAGCAACACAAATAGTGGTAAAGAAAGCATATGGTATGCTTGCCTTCGAAGGTCGAGGCATTGAGTATAAGAGTCAGGAAGTAATGCTGCAGCTTCATAAAAAATTGGTCTGGCCACATTTATAGTATAATGTGCAATTCTGATTAATTAACATGGTGATTCTGAAATGACTGCAGTACTTCTTTCACCACTAGGTCCTTCCATTTGACTTGAGCTGATAAGTGGACTTAAATTGTCTCTCATCTTCCAAAAGTAATCTAAACAAAAATAAATTACCTTTCATAATACATCATTATGTCAGCTTAGTGGTCAGGTATTCTGTGCACAAACATTTCTACACACAATAAATGGTATGACTAGTAATTTTGCAGACGATATGGAATTTGTTGGAGTCGTAGATAGCAAAGAAGAATTAAGCATACCGAGCAACATAGATCAGATATTTTAGTGGGAATACTAGTCAGATATTGTGGCTAAAGGGATCAGGGGGTATGGAGAGAAGGCAGGTACAGGATACTGAGTTGGATGATCAGCCATGATCATATTGAATGGCGGTGCAGGTTCGAAGGGCCGACTGGCCTACTCCTGCACCTATTTTCCATGTTTCTATGTTTCTATTTAGTTCAATTGTGTGGTGTCAGATTGAATTCAATCCACACAATTGAGTGGTGATGTGTTGAGAAGTGAAATTCTGGAAGCGCACACAGAGTAAATACTAGGAAGCTTGGAGGGTTGATGTACAGCAAGACCTTGGACTTGTACAGCAACTCCCTGAAAGTGACAAGATTGGTAGATAGGGATAGTGAAAAGGACGTTGAGGTGTCTACCTTCATATGCTGAGGCATTGACTAGATATCACTATATGTCATGTTGCATTTCTACAAAACATTGGTTATACTATACTTAAAACATTGTGTGCACTTCTAGTCATCACATTATTGACTATCACACTATTGGAAGGCTGTGGTAGCAATAGAGATGGAGTACAAAAGTGATTCACCAGGATGTTGCATGGAATGTAGAGCTGTAGTTCTAGGGTGAGATTGGATATGCTGTATTTATTCCCACTAAAATGTAGGGGGCTGAGGGGTGATCCAAGATAAGTTCATAAAATTATGAGGGACATAGAGAGGGCAGATAGATAGAATGTTGTTCCCTGGACAGGGAAGTCCAGAACCAGAGGTTTAATGTGTTAGAGAGACTTAAAGGGGAATTAAGGGGCAGGTTTTTCCACAAAGGAGACAGTGAATATTTAGAACAAGCTGCCAGAGGAAGTAGTGTGGGCACAATTTTGCCTGCAAGCTGGTTATGTACAACTTTTACAATGTGAAATTAAAAGATCCAAGCTCTTAAGTTTGATAAATAAATTTGGTTTGATATCCTTCAATAAAACTGTTGTTAGTCAGAGGTTTTCCCTTAAATTAACCATACTCCATACCCTTTTAAAAAAATCTGGAAGGGTATGAGTTGCTTTTTCCATGATAAACAAAAGATCATGCGGTAAAAGAAGAACATTTACAGAAGCAAAAAAAAGTGGTAAGAATTATTTTCACTCTTTTTGACTCTCATGCTACCTGTGTTTGTTTTCCACAAGGAGAATGCCGGAAAAGTAACTAAATTAACTGCAGCTGAGGCCAACAAACCAAGCTGGACATTCCTGGCATGTAAATCTGAAACTATTTAGATGCACAAAATCTCTTGCCCAGAGCAGGTGAATCAAGGATAAGAGGACATAGGTTTAAGGGGAAAATAATTAATAGGAATCTGAGGGGTACCTTTTTCACACAAAGGGTGGTGAGGGTATGAAACAAGCTTCCAAAGGGGGGAGTTGAAGCAGGGACTATCCCAACATTTAAGAAACAGTTAGACATGTACATGGATAGGACAGGTTTGGAGGGATACGGGCAGGTGAGACTAGTGTAGCTGGGACATGTTTGCCGATGTGGGCAAGTTGGGCCGAAGAGCCTGTTTCCACACTGTATCACTCTATGACTATTTTACTTCGGAGTCACGTGAGTGACTACGTGAAGAAGAACCCCGCCAGGACGCATGCGTGTCATATCGTTTTCACGCTTGCGAAACGACAGGCGGGGTGGAGCGTTCCCCCACAGCGGTAAGTTTGAAACCGCGACTTGCAGGTAAGTGATTTACTCTGCGGTAGTGTTTGTCCCCGCGCTGTTTTTACACAGGGGGGGGGGGGAGTTGGACAAAATAGTGTCCACAAGTGCTGCGAGTAAAGCTGGCTGGGGAGGACCGCGAAGTTGAGGGAGCCAGCAGCAGCTGAAGGCACAAGCCCCGTAAGGGATCAGCTGTGCCGACTTTTGGTCCCGCGCCGGCCAGAACACCACGGCCGGGCGGGAGACTATTCAGATGGGGCCGTCGAAAACGGCAGGAGGCGGGGTGGAACGACGTTCCCCCGTAGCGACAATTTAAACCAGGACCTGCAGGTAAGAGCTGCGGTCTTTTTGTGTTTTCCCATGCTGATTACAGGTGGAGAAACAGTTATTTGAAACTGGGGTTTATTATCCATCCAGTTAAATCTAAATTAACGCCTTCCACTACTATGGACTATTTGGGGTTCACAATTGACTCAGTTCACATGTCGGTGACTTTGCCAAAGGGAAAGGCTATAGACTTAATAGAGGCTTGCAATAACCTCATTGACATCAGTAACCGTCCATCAGATTGGTAGCAAAAGTAATTGACAAAATGGTGGCTGCTTTTCCAGCCACACAATTTGGACCTTTACATTACCAAAATTTACAGAGAGCAAAAATACAACCACTCAAAATCAATGCTGGTCATTTTGACAGACCAATGCAGCTACCAATCAAAGCTATAATGGAACCAAAATGGTGGATAGATAACATTTGGCTTTGTTTCAATCCAATCATTGTCAGTAACCCTTATGTGGTGCTACAAACTGATGCCAGTGCACTTGGTTGGGGTGCCACCAATTCCGTCTCCAGCTGTGGAGGTAGATGGACTGCTCAGGAGGCATCATTATTACTAACACTGGGCATAAACTACCTGGAAATGTTGGGTGCATTCTATGGCCTAAAGTCATATTGTACTGGGTCATATCACCAGCATGTTAGACTACAGATTGACAATACCACCGTGGTAGCATATATCAACCACATGGGTGGAAACAAATCGACATCATGTGACAATCTGGCTAATACAATTTGGCAGTGGTGTATCCAGAGAGATATTTGTATATCAGCTACTTACCTACCAGGTAAACTAAATTTAGTTGCAGACACCAGGTCACGCAAATTTAATGAAAACACCGAATGGATGTTGAATAAAAAGTATTTGCTGATATTACAGCACGATATGGAACACCAGATATCGATCTATTCGCATCCAGGCTTAATCACCAGTTATCAAATTATGTTTCATGGGAACCAGACCCTGGGGCAGCGGCGACAGATGCATTTTCGCTGCATTGGGGGGAAATTGTTTATTTATGCATTCCCTCCTTTCTGCCTCATCAGTCGGGTATTAAGGAAAATACAGCAGGACTCTGCGTCTGGTATTTTGGTAGTACCCGATTGGCCTACTCAACCATGGTTCCCAGTGATAATGAACATGGTATTAGAACCATGTATCACCATCCCGAATAGACCAGACTTGTTGGTTCATCCCGTAACAAGGGATAGCCACCCATGCCATAACTATTTGAATTTATTAATTTGTAGAGTTTAAAAATACATCTACTACAGCTGGGACTGACAGACCGAACAGTGAACATGATTTCGGCGGCCCAAAGACAGTACACCAAAAAACAGTATCTGGTCTATATCAGGAAGTGGGAGATGTATTGTAACAAAAACAGCATCACCTACAGAGATATGAACATCCCGTCTGTTCTGGAATACCTGGCAGGCCTCCATTATGATGAGGGGCTCAGTTATAGTACCATCAACTGCACCAGAAGTGCCTTATCGACTTATCTATGGCAAGGAACAGAGCGTCACTCTGTTGGAACTCACCCACTGGTAACAAAACTTAAGAGGGGAATTTTTAATACCAATCCCCCAAGAACCAGGTACTCCCAAATATGGGATGTGAGTATTGTCCTGAAGTTGCTCAGGAATTGGTCTCCAGCAACAGCTCTGTCCCTACATAGACTGACATTAAAAACAGTCATGCTAATGGCATTGGTCACGGCACAAAGGGTACAGTCATTACATAAATTAAGACTGGACAACATGACTTCTTCATCTAAAAACGTTACGTTTCATATTTATGAACTAGTGAAACAGAACAGACAGGGATCAGCGGGCCTCAATATCGAATTTAGGTCTTACCTAACAGATGATCGTCTCTGTATAGTAAAACATTTGTCGTTATATATGGAGAAAACGAAAATCATCAGAGGCAATGAGAAGGCACTTTTAGTCAGCCATAAGCAACCACACAAAAAAGTGTCGGTCCAGACCATCTCAAGATGGCTGAAACAGGTTCTAACACAGGCTGGGGTGGATACTAATATTTTAAATCTCATTCCACCAGGGCTGCAGCTACATCGGCAACTATGCAGTTGGATGTACCAATGGACCAAACCCTCAAGGCAGCAGGATGGTCAGGGGAAAAACATTCCAACTATTTTATCATAAACCAGTCATTAAACCTGGAACATTTGCAGAAACAATTTAAGTTCTGTAATTTAATTACCCCATAAATAGGGGTTATAATTTGTGTTAATAAATTCGTGGATTTCAATGTCGGATTCATGTCTAAAATATGTTGACACAATTCCTCCTACAGTCATCAAGGCAGATGTGATGCATGGACTCGTTTCCACGGCATGAAATCACAGAGCTTTAAAATCTTCACGTAGTCACTCACGTGACTCCGAAGTAAAATAGTAAGATTAAACGAGAACTTACGAGTTTGAAGTTTGATCGTTATTTTATGAGGAGTAACGTTGAGGGATTACGTGCCCTCCGCTCCCACCCTTGATCATATACTTAACTGGTATCTCTTCTCTAATCTTACTATGTTTAGTCATTACAGTTATCTGTGATTTCACACCGCTGCTTTGAAGAATGACACGCATGCGTCCTGGCGGGGTTCTTCTTCACGTAATCCCTCAACGTTACTCCTCATAAAATAACGATCAAACTTCAAACTGGTAAGTTCTCGTTTAATCTTACTATTTATGTCGCCCCTGTGACTCTAGACCTTAATGAATTTTTCCAAAACCATATCAATCCTACGCCTCTCATCCACTAACAAAATCCTCCATTATATAGGTTTTCTACCACATTGGCAATAAATGAATTACCAGTAATTATCCCTCAAATGTAACACTGTCTGAATGGCAAGTATAAATGTAGCATTAATCTAATCATTTAACTGAGTATGCCATTAACTACAACAGATCTCATTCTACGATTTTTGCTACATGCTCATTTAAGAATTAGCCACTGGATATTTAAAAATGATATATTTTTATTAGAAGTAAGGTTCCATTTAACCAAGATATTCTGTGCATCTTCACACTATTTCAGCAAAAGTACACATTCTAAAAGGCCACGTTAATTTAAAATCAAATAGCCTGTTGCTTACAGCTCCTTTTAATAAATTCAACATTTTGTACTCAGACCACTTCTCCTGCAATCAAATCCAGACAAGACTGAATTTACTCTGGGGATTTATGGCATGAAATCACATGACTTACCCGGTAAAACGCTGTTGTCAGTGGCAGCAATGTAGCAGCAACATAATATTCTTCAGAAGCTGAACAATCCTTGAAAAAAAAAACAGGAAATCATAAATCTTGATACCTTACTACATTCCAGTCGCTTATAGTCAAATTATCTCAGCTCAATTACCACCCACCTGTTTGATAAAGAGGGGCAATGCGTGGAAGAATATAATTAACTGGCCCCAACTTTAATTCACTGCAGATGCTCTTTGGGGACCTATCAGTTAATTTTTAGTGTACCATTGGGACACAAGCTGAATTTTGATTGAATAACATGAAACAGAATCTGCAGCAAATTAAGAAAAAGTCCTCCTTAAAAGGATCTAGATTGATTTCCATACTACTGTATCTTCTCCAAGAGACATGCAAACTCAATTAAGATTATTCTATTTAACACTCAACAGTAATTTTTCCAGTGTTGAAGACCAATAGTCTATACAAAATGGCTTGATGCATCTGAGTTATTTTAACCAAAATGCCAAGCATGTTTCTGAAAACTGTCATGAGGCCCACAGCAATAAAGTTCACCAAAAAACAGGCTATAATCTTCTAGTAAGGAAATGTTTGGAATGCCATGATGCACTCTGATTTTTTTTTACCACAGCAGGGCTCCATTTTTGCAATGTCCAAATTTTAAACAACAACAGATGCACTTTAAAGTCATGGACACCATTGCAAGGATACTGCTTAATTGAAACTGCTACAGGCGACCATATGGAGGGGTCACATTCCAAGAAAATTGTTTGTATCACGTGAACCCCTTTTCCCATTTAATCCCAAGACACAAGCAGAGATGCATGCCTATGGGATGTTTATCTCATATTAAGCCATTTTATCAGTGATGACACTGTCACGATTTAGCAACTAAACTCGGTGGGGTCGACAAGATTTGTGCAAAAGAAACAACAATTTTTTGTCAGTTTTAATTTTTAGCAACTCAATACAAAAAGGCTAATGATATGAAGTAACTTGGGTTGGCAAAAACAGCTGAGCCCCTCCTTTTCCATGCTGTATGATTTTGTAACAAAGTACGTGACAACCAAAATAATAGTTTTAAAAAGCAGGATAGATGATATGTGCAATCTATCTGGCAAAATGAAATTCTAAATATTTAAGACTAATGGATTTAATGGGGAACTCCAAAAAGCTGGTGGTTTCCTTGTGGTCAGAAAATTGACATGGACAGTTGATGCTACCTGATCCGTTGAGATACCCCAGCATTTTATATTTTAATTTGCAAAACAGCATCTGCAGTTCCTTGTGTCTGCAAATATAGCTAAACTAGTAGAGAGCACTCTGTCAGTTAAACTAGTGGACAAAACGTAGTGAGCAATCATCAATTAAAGTATTACCTATATGTATATTCTGCATTGTGCATGTTCTATAATAAATAAGGGTTCTACAGCCTTTTAGTATCTTAATGCAAATCATTTCTGTAAATAATGTTTATCAGATCCGCCATGTGTTTTTACCATCTAACTTTAAAACACATGCTCATTTTTAAGACCAATATTTAATGATGGATTAAGGGAGAAAGCACAGGATTTTATAATCAAAAGGACCTTTTTTCACCTGAAAGAATTTGATAAAACATTATCAACAAGTAGTTGTACTGGAATGAAAGTGCAAGAAAGTGTAGGAAAAGTCATTTGTTAGCTTTGACAGCTGGTGCATGTAGAGAACATAACCAAAACTTTTAGAATTTACACTGGATGGCCCTGCTTGGGACTGGATCTCTCCCATCAGGTCATGACCAATTTCACGGAGAAATTTCTTGACCGAGCTCCTGTTAAAGTACGGGTTAAGAGAGAGAGAGAGGTGGGGAGAGAGAGAGAGGGAGGGAGAGAGAGAGAGAGAGGTGGGGAGAGAGAGAGGAGAGGGGAGAGGGGGAGGGGGGTCGCAAGGTTTTTATCAAAGGACGAGGGAGGGGGAGGGGAGGGGAGGGAGGGGAGGGGAGGGGAGGGGGGAAGGGAGGGAGGGAAGGGAGGGAGGGAGGGAGGGAGGGAGGGAGGGAGGGAAGGGAAGGGAGGGAGGGAGGGAGGGAGGGAGGGAGGAAGGAAGGAAGGAAGGAAGGAAGGAAGGAAGGAAGGAAGGAAGGAAGGAAGGAAGGAAGGAAGGAAGGAAGGAAGGAAGGAAGGAAGGAAGGAAGGAAGGAAGGAAGGAAGGAAGGAAGGAAGGAAGGAAGGGGAGAGAGAGGGCAAGGGCGGACCTGAACTCAGTGAGCGGGCGGCTCTGAGGGGGCCAACCTCAGGGGGCGTGGAGAACCTCGGCAGCTCTCGGGTGAAGATTCCCTGTGTCCCTGTGATCAACGGAGGAATTTCAGGTTTCCCAGAGGGAGTAATGCCCCGCGCGACAATAACTGCTGCCGCCATGTTCAAGCCGGAGCAGCCAATCATGCAGAATATTATCAAAGGCCATGCTGATGTCCACAAAAACACAATATACTCCTTGCTCTCATCAACATTTTGGTTATTTCTTCAAAATGTGAGACATGATCTGCCATGTACAAAACCATGTTGTTTATTCCTAATCAGCACCTATCCTGTAACTTGCCTACCGCAGATGTTAGGCTCACTGGTCTATACTTCCCAGGCTTTTCCTTGCAAATTAAATAGAGGCACAACATTAGCTACACTCCAGTCAAGCGGCACTTCAAACTTGTTTAATGATGATTCATATCTCAGCCAGACCCGCACAATTCCTTCTCCAGCTTCCCACAGTTATATTTGATCAGGCCTGGGAGATTTATTTACCATCATAAGCCTTAGGATGTCCAGTACCTCCTCTTCTGTAATATGGACTGTTCAAGATATCTCCATATCTTTCCCGTTCCCTAGTCTTCCTGTCATACTCCCCAGTAAAAACAAAGGAGAAATACTCATTGAAGACCTTGCTCAACTTCTGCGGCTCCTCACAAAAGTGATCGCTTTGGATTCTGAGGGGCCTTAACCTCTCTCTGGTTAACCTCTCTTTGGATTCTCCTTAATCTTATGTGCCATAGCTATCTCAAGCCACCTTTTTGCCCTCCAAATATCCACTTTAAATATGCTCCTCGGTTCTTTAAACTCCTCCAGATATACACTAGATCCCAGCTGCCTTTTTCCTAGCCCATGTCTCCTTTTTCCTGACCAGAGCTTCAATTTTGCTCATCATCCAGGTTTCCTTTTTCCCACGAAGCTTGCCCTTCACTCTGACAGGTACATGCCCTTCTTTAAACCCAACAATCACGGAAAATAGTCAGCTTCTACTCTATATTATCCATAACATTTAACACCTTTCTTTCTAATAAAGTAATGTTTAAAGTTTGTCGTTTGGTTCTCTCACCAAGAAATATCCTATCGAAATATCCTATCGAAAACTGTAAATAGTAGCACTATTATTGACTTGAAAAGCTAACTTTGCAATTTTCTTAATTGATGCTCCCTGACCTGCTGAGTATTCATAATCTTACAGTCAGAGGGGTACAGCACTGAAACATGCACTTCAGCCCAGAGTACACACAAACCATAATTCACCTATTTACACTAATCCTATATTCGTCTGTGTAGGAAATAACTGCCGAAGCTGGTTTAAATCGAAGGTAGACACAAAATGCTGGAGTAAGGCAGCATCTCTGGAGAGAAGGAATGGGTGACGTTTCGGGTCGAGACCCTTCTTCAGACTGATCCTAAATGTATCCTATTTATTATTCACTGCACATTCTCATCTATTCTTCCACCCACCTGCATTTTACAGTGGCCAATTAACCTACTACACTTCCAGCATTTGCTGTTTTTCTTTCCTTTCAATTCCTCAACATTTTTTCTATTGTTTCCAAAACTGTGTCTCATATGGTCTTAAGTGTGTATATACATTCATTATAACATCCCAAATCTTGATCTTTATTCTTTTTTACGGTGTCCTTTGAAGTACAATTATAACTTTAAACTTTTCTCATCAGTATAAAACCATTCATACATTTGCAGACATTGAAATCTATTTGCCATATTTACTGTGTTTTGTACATTGCTAACCTAGGATACCACTCCCCCCCCAGCACTATATCCAAATCATCAAGCTGGAAAAAGTAGAAACAGTTCCACTATAGGACAGTATTATTTTTTCTTTCACAAGGAAATATCCATAAAAATCGTACTCGCTAGTTTAGAAATTGCATTTTCAATTTTGTGCACTAGAAGTTGCCCTATGGTAGTTCTTAAGAAGAGTAGGGAGGAGAAAGGGTTTGAGAGGAGATGATAGTGGGTGAATATTGAAAGAAAAGGGCTCTTCATTAATGGAGTAAAGAAAATAACTCACATTTCATTGCCTAGAATTTAGCTTTTAAAATAAATGTTTTGGTGGTAATTATAACATATTTCTTTAATGCAAAATCTATTTGCAAGATGCCTTATTTAGCTACATTTGGGAATTCTTCATCATAATCAAAGTCAGATTTTATTTAATTCTTTTAAGCAGCATATGCCATAGTCAACGGATAAGTATGCATTCTGAACTCAAATTTGATCCATGATGGGATGCCAATGGCATTAGCAACATTTGCAGTGTTAGCATATATTTGTGGCTAGATTCTTCATTATCTTGTACTCATATGCATTAAACTCCACGTTATGCTCTCTGCCAATGTCCTTCTTGATTGAAACAGTTTAGAAGAACATTGTTAAACTTCTAAACTGTTTCAATCAAGAAGGACATTTGAAACTACTGCTATAAATTAGATGACTTACTCTCTGTAATGTTCTTGGTTTAATGAGCATAATGCATTCATTTAAAAGGTAACTGTAATAGGAGATTAATAAGTCAGGGAATCCTACCAGCAACCGAATATCTGTGCTTGCACTGATTCATGTGTTAAGTATAATCTTTAATTCAGCTGATTTGAGTCTGTCAGTTTGCAATCACACAGTAGTGAATGTTCAGGTGTGAGTGGCAGGATCTTAACTGTTTAAATACAGTCACATGGTGAGAGGAGCTGCCCATAAAACAGTTAAAAGAGTGTTGACAATTGGCAAAGGCTTTGCTCCTGGCTAACCTCAGCCAACTATCAAACCTACGAAAACATGAAGTGTTTCTGAATTTCTCAAACTATAAATTTAAAATGTAATAATTTCAAGAAAGAAAAAAATATTTCAAATTAGTTTTAAATCATTACATGCATAAGACCATAAGACATTGAAGAATAATTATGTCATTCCACCTATTGTGTGTCTCTCCATCATTCGATCATGGCTGACCTATTTTTCCCATACAACCCCATTCTCCTGCCTTCTCCCTGTAATCATTGACACCTTTACTAATCAAGAACTTATCACTCTCTGGTTTAAAAACCACTGTATGTGAGAATTAATTCCATAGAGTCACCAACCTCTGGCTAAAGAAATTCCTTCTCGTCTCCATTCTGAATGTACCAACTTTTATTCTGTGAAGATGCCGTCTGGTCCTAGACTATTCCACTACTGGAAACATCCTCTCACCATCCACTCATTTCATTGTTCAGCAGGTTTCAATGAGATCCCCTCATCCATCTAAACTCCAGTGAGTACAGGCCCAGAGCCTTCAAACACTCCTCATACAGCAACACAATCATCCCCAGGATCATTCTCATAATACTTCTATGGACCATCTCCAAAGCCAGCACATCCTTCCTCAAATATGGAGTATAAAACTGCTCACAATATTCCATTTGTGGCCTGACCAGCACCTTATAAAGCCTCAGATTTACATCGTTGCTTATATATTTAATTCCTCTCAAAATGAATGGTAACATTGCATTTGCTTACCTTACAACCAACTCAACCTCCAAACTAACTTTTTGGGAATCCTGCACCAGCACTCCCAAGTTCCGTTGCACCTCCAATTTCAGAATCCTCTCCCCATTTAGAAAATAGTGTATGTCTTTATTCCTTTTGCCAAAGTGCATGAGTGTACAAAGTGTACCATACAGAGTACACTTTGCTATGCTGTATTCAATTTGTCACTTCTTTGCCCACTCTCCCAATCTGGCTAAGGCCTTCTGCAGGCTCCCTGCTTCCTCAACGCTACCTGTCCTTACACCTATCTTCATATCATCCACAAACATGGCCACGAAGACATAAATTTCATCATCCAGATCAATGACATAAAAGTGAAAAGTACAGGACCCGACCCCGACCCTTGAGGTACATGACTGGTCACCAGCAGCCAACCAGAAAAGGCCCCCTTTATTCCCACTTTTTGCCTTCTTCAGTCAGTCAGCCCATCTTCAATCCAAGCAATTAAAATAGCTTAATTAATTTGTATTTTACCAAAGAAAAATGCATTGCCTACTTTCTAACCATACCTTTCCATTTATAAGAAAATAAGAATCATGACAAATAGCAGGTATTGGCCATTCAATATGACCATGACCTTTCCTGCTCTATTCCTCCAAATGCCTTGATTAATTTTATCTCTAAAAATCTACCTGTATCTCTTGAATAGACTCAACGAACAACCCCCACATCCCTCCTGAAAAGTGAATTCCTAAATATCACAACATTCTGGATAAAGAAATTTCATTTTGAGTCAGTCTTGAATGGCTAACCTCGTATCTTGAGATCATGACTCCTAGTTCTACAAGCGCAGGGGGAAAAAAAAATCACATTTCCTCAGTCAAACTACGTAAGTCTGTCTCCTCCGCCGCTGCCTCACCCTCACGGCCCTATCGGAGATCTTCTCCACCAGCTCGTCAAAACTTGTGGTGTCCACCGTGACGAACACCGACTCCACCCCCCCCCCCCCCCCCAGTGGCCCGGGCCCGGTGGCGGCAGCAAGCAGGTAGGCAGGGTGGGGGTTGGCCGAGCGGCAGCAGTGGGCAAACGGGGACGGGCCGACCGGCGGCTGAGCCGGAGTGGGCAGAGGGAGGGAGGAAGGAAGAGTCGGGTTGCAGGGTCGCCGAGCAGTTGCACAGAGTTTGAGTAACTCACACACGCGCAATGCAAATTAGTCCACAGCTAGCAATGAATGACCTGTGGAGGAGGGAACTGCAGATGCTGCTTTTTAGGGAAGGAGTGACTGAGGGTAGGGGAAAGGAGAGGGAGGGAGAGGTGAGGGATTGGGGAAGAGGAGGAGAGAGGAAAGATCCCGGGGAGGTGAGGAGGGTGTGTGGGGGGATTGAGGGAGAGGACGGGGTAGGGAGGGAAAGGGGGGGAAAAGTGGGGGATGTGAGGCGGGAGAGTGGGGGAGGAGAGGGAAATAGAGGGGGGAGGTAGGTATTGGAGAATAGAGGGAGAGGAGGGCAGTGGGGGTGGTCAGGAGGGATAGTGTTGGGGGATGGGGGAAGTGAGGACTGGGGGATAGATGGATAGGAGGGAGTAGGAAGGGGAGAGGAGTTATGGAGGGAGGGAGGGAGGGAGTGACTGAAAGTAGGGGAAAGGAGAAGGGAGGGAGGGAGAGGTGAGGGAGGGAATGCGGGAAGGAGGAGGAGAGGGGAAAGAAGAGGGAGGGTGAAGAGGAGGGGGGGGGGGGGGAGGAGTGCTGGGGATGAGGGGAAATGAGTCGCGCCTGCCCTCCTTAGTGAAGACTGATCCAAAGTGCCTGTTCAACTCGTCTGCCATTTCCTTGTTCCCCATAATAAATTCACCTTTTTCAGTCTTCAAGGGTCCAACTTTGGTCTTAACTAATGTTTTCCTCTTCACACACCTAAAAAAGCTTTCACTATCCTCATATTCTTGGCTAATTTACCTTCGTACCTCATCTCTTCTCCCCGTTTTGTCTTCTGAGTTATCTAAACCAGTCACACCAACCCATCCTCGCCCTTTTTTGCTTTCTGCAGACAACTCCCTTCACAACTCCTTTGTACACTTATCCCTTCTCACAGAAACAGCCCTTCCCCAGGTATGTTTTCCTGCAACTGCAGAAGATGTAACATCTGTTCCTACACCTCCTTTCTCGCATCCATCCAGGGACCCCAGAAGCCCTTCCAGGTGAGGTTCCTCACATGCACCTCCTCTAACCTCATCTACTGCATCTGGTAACTGCGATGAGACAAAGTGTACATTAGGAGACCGTTTTCCCGAACTTTGTGCTAGGTCCACCAAGGCCTGCTGGATTTCCAAATTCTGACCATTTTAACTCTCCTTCCCATTCCCGTATTGACCTTTCTGCCCATGGCCTCCTCTATTGCCAGAGTGATGCCAACACAAACTGAAGCTCTTATTGCACTCGAGTAGCTTACAACATAACTGTATGAACATTGAAATATCTAATTTTAGATAACTAGCCAATGGCAACCATCCCCGCCCCTTTTTAACCCAATTGGATGTGCACCCAATTCTCCCACCATCCTAAACCCTTTTCCCTTCCCACCCGCCCCCTTCCACATAGCCCCCAACTGCGCAGGCGCGACTCATTTCCCCTCCTCCCCAGCACCCCCCCCCCCCCCCCCTCCTCTTCACCCTCCCTCTTCTTTCCCCTCTCCTCCTCCCTCCCTCACCTCTCCCTCCCTCCCTGTCGGATGTCCTGGAATGAAAAGCCTTACGTTGGGAGCAGATGTGGCAGAGGTGGAAAAATTGAGAGTGGGAAATGACGTCCTTGCAAGAGGCAGGGCGAGACCGGGTGTAGTCAAGATATCTGTGGGAGTCAGTGGGCTTATAGTCGATCAAACTACCCTCACCTGTAGCCACCCATCACTTGCCTGACTTTCCCTCAACCCCAACTCTCAGGTTTCTTCCCCCTGCTACAATCAATTTGAAGAAGGATCCCAATAAAGAACATCAATCCTTGTCTCCAGAGATTCTACCTGTTGAATGACCCACTGTTACTCCAGTACTGAAAGAACATTAAAAAAAACAAGTTTTGACAGGTCCAAAGTGTAATTAAATGCTCATGAATATGAAAATCTGTGCTTGGCCACAGTGGCATGAGCAGTAAGTCCCAGGGACAGGCAGCTAAAATCTTCAGAGCACTGGAAAATCTGCCCTAATTTAATGGGAGAAGAAAGAGAAATAACTGTAGATAATTACTCACCTGTAACCAAAACAAATATTTTGGAACTACACGTGGCAGGACAAGCCTATTTTTGCTTAATAGATAAATATTTACATAAATATTTATTGTGTCACCTGCATTTTTCTATAGTAGTAATAATTTGTACTTTCCAACAGTGGCCTACTAATTCAACATATTTTTTTGTTTATATTGCACAACCACATCAACGTTTGACTGCCCTGTGATTACAATAACTTCAGGTCCAAGAATATCCATGTAGAACACGAACTGCGCTTTTGGGGGTGACAACACTGCGAACAATCTTTCATTTTCCTAATTAAAACAACATTGTCATTTTCTGAGACAAAAAGCAATCAAAGCAAACATAGAAAATAGGTGCAGGAGTAGGCTGATCATCCAACTCAGTATCCTGTACCTGCCTTCTCTCCATACCCCCTGATCCCTTTAGCCACAAGGGCCACTTCTAACTCCCTCTTAAATATAGCCAATGAACTGGCCTCAACTACCTTCTGTGGCAGAGAATTCCACAGATTCACCACTCTCTGTGTGAAAAATGTTTTTCTCATCTTGGTCCTAAAAGACTTCCCCCTTATCCTCAAACTGTGACCCCTTGTTCTGGACTTCCCCAACATCGGGAACAATCTTCCTGCATCTAGCCTGTCCAACCCCTTAAGAATTTTGTAAGTTTCTATAAGATCCCCCCTCAATCTTCTAAATTATAGCGAGTACAAGCCGAGTCTATCCAGTCTTTCTTCATATGAAAGTCATGCCATCCCAGGAATCAGTCTGGTGAACCTTCTCTGTACTCCCTCTATGGCAAGAATGTCTTTCCTCAGATTAGGAGACCAAAACTGTACGCAATACTCCAGGTGTGGTCTCACCAAGACCCTGTACAACTGCAGTAAAACCTCCCTGCTCTTATACTCAAATCCTTTTGCTATGAATGCTAACATACCATTTGCTTTCTTCACTGCCTGCTGCACCTGCATGCCTACTTTCAATGACTGGTGTACCATGACACCCAGGTCTCGTTGCATCTCCCCTTTTCCTAATCGCTCACCATTCAGATAATAGTCTACTTTCCTGTTTTTGCCACCAAAGTGGATAACCTCACATTTATCCACATTATACTGCATCTGCCATGCATTTGCCCACTCACCCAACCTAGCATCCTCCTCACAGCTAACACTGCCCCCCAGCTTAGTGTCATCCGCAAGTTCATCAACAAATTTTAACTGGACTTTTAAGTTTGTTTGTCTCCTCGACGAATGTAAAGTTAGATTATATTTTGTTCATTGATACATGATAATCATTCTTTCTTCGCAAACAGAAACTGCAGTTCTTCATATTCTAACAATATTTCCACGAGCTTATACTTCTTAAAATCCCCTTTTCTATTGTTCATATTATGAGCTGTTTATATTTTATGAACTCATTAACCAGAATCATGTGCAAAAATTAACTTTTTTTCAAAAATTCATGCCTTCTCTCTTGATATTCCCAAATGTTCTTTCCTAATTAGGTTTGAACTTCCACCAGCAGAGATTTGTTTCTTTCTTTTTTCTGAATTGCTCTCTGAGGAATTTCTGCTGGAAACGTTAAAGGAAAGAATTACATAGGAAACTCATTTAAAGTGCGTTTTTCTTAATGTGCTTTTTCCAACCCAAGATTGCAGATAAAGTATTACATGGAATATGAAAAATGACTTTGCACATAACAGTTATGTGCAGTACTATTTACTGATGGTTTGATATATACACACAACTGAGCATCAAAACTGCCAGCCAACAACTTTCTCTACCAATACTTGTCTTGATAGTCATTGCAGAAATCATATTTATATCCAGGTGGCGCCGAAGATGGCAGCCTCGCCAACGGTCTCGCTCGTCTTTTTTTCCTTCTTTGTTGTTTTAGTTTGTTGTAAAATGTATGTTTTAATATACTTTAGTTTTGTATTATGTGAGGGGTGGTGGGGTAAACATTTTTAACTCTTTCCTCGACAGAGATGCGACTTTTTCCATGTCGTATCTCCGTCCGCACTGCGGCCTAACATCGTGGAGCTGGCGGCCTTTTGCTGGGGACCGACTTTGTGATCTCCAACCGCGGGAGCCTGCGGACTTAACATCGTGGAGCATGCGATCCTTTGCCTAGGGACCGACTTCGGGAGCTCCAAGCCACAGGAACTTCGACCGCCCCGATCATGGCAGTTTCGATCGCCCCAACAAGGGAGCTTCAATCGCCGGCTGCGGGAACTTCGATCACCTCGACCGCGGGAGAAAAAGGAGGAAGGAAGATAAGACTTTATTACCTTCCATCACACTGAGGAATGTGGAGCCGCTGTGGTGGATGTTCATGTCAAACTTTATGTAGTTGTGTGTCTTATTGCTTTCTTGGTATGACTGTATGGCAAATAAAATACCTCTTATGTTACAAAACATACTTGGCTAATAAATTACGATTATGATCAACAAATTATTCAATATCCTCATCACACTGACATACAAATATGTTGGCATGTCAGTATTCATAATTCCATGATTAGAGACAATTTTGACTCAGCCTGGATGATTGAGAAAGGATTTAGTATTTCACAAGATAGCTGTACATTTTTACTTGGATCCTGACATAATCCCTGACAACTTCTACTGATGATCCACTATTCCATGCACATCACAGCAATATAAATGACATAGTAATCAGTTAATTTTTTGTACATGCGTAGGGTGATCAAGGGTCCTGCTGTATGGGACTGTTTTACAGAAAAGGCTGTGAAATTCAAACTTATTTTTGATGCTGAAGAAACAGAAATACTCCATTAGAACACTTTGGTTAATGCTGCTAATTCTACCACTGAGACCTCACAAATGTTGAGTGCCTTCAATTGCACCAGCTTGAACTTCCATTTGGAATATACAGCAAAGGTGCACAAAAATGCTGGAGAAACTCAACGGGTGCAGCAGCATCTATGGAGCGAAGGAAATAGGCAACGTTTCGGGCCGAAACCCTTCTTCAGACTGATGGGGGGTGGGATGGGGGTGGGGGTGCGAGGAGAAGAAAGGAAAAGGGATATACAGCAAGTTGGCAGTTTGTAATGTGGCCCAACCCCAGAGTAGCCCAGAGCTCCAATTTACTTGGACACACATGCAACAAACCGATGTTTGGCTATTTTATACCTACACATAAAATACTACTTTGTTGGTTTAATCTCATTCCATTTGCAATCTTCCTTGAAATATTACCGCAGAGTAGAATCTTGTATCAAGCTGTAGTTAAGACTACACTTCAAGTACTTTATACTGATCTGATAATCAGACCATAAAAAGGATAAAGAGCACTGGCAAGAGAGCTGGGGCAATTTACATGAATGACACCAGAAATATAATGCTATACATATTTGGAAAGGATAGATAGATTGGGTCTGTTTTCCTTCAGAACAGAAAACCGAGGAGTGAGATAATTAAAATTACGAATGGCTTTGATAAATTAGACTGAGAGAGAATGTTTCCATTTATGGAGGAGAGCACGAAAGGCCATTATTATACAACAGTCAGTAATAAATCGATCAGGGAAATCAGAAGAAACTTCTGTATTGAAGCAGTTGTGATCGGTGAAAAATAGATAGCTGGATGAGTATGAGGGTGAAAGGAGTAGAATGTGGCACTGATGAAAAGTTGAGAGGGGAATTACACGCATTATAAACACTGAGCATGAACTGGTTGGGCCAAATGTTTTGACCTATGTAATTGTATACTACCCTATCAAATATGTTGTTTAAGGTGGATCCAGCTTATAATATAAATCTGCTACTGAATTGAAATCTTCTCAGAATCAATTAAACAAAATGACACTTGCTAAACTAAAAAAACAAAACGCTGGAAACTCAACAGACAGGATTTGTGGGGAAAGAAACAGAATATTTTAGGCTAAAGTTATGAAGAAAGGAATTGAACATAAACTGTTAACTGCTTCATTTTGCAAAGATACTGTCTACCATGCGGAGTGCTTCCAACAATTTGCATATATTTTAGATTTTCACGTCTGCAGTTTTTGATTTGCAGTTACATTATAAACTACTTGTATTCCATTCATCTGAAATGAAGATGAATTGTACACATCTCGATTTTCCAAATCTACTAATGTTAAATTACATTTGACACCATAAAACCAAACATGCAAGATATCATTTGCAACACAGAGAATTAATGGATTTTGTATGTTAGGAAAATTGAAGTCATGTGGAATCTGTACATAGGGACTTGCAGAAATGCAATTAGGGCCTTTACACATAGCATTCTGGCCGATCACACACAAAATCTCTGGCGTTATCACATTTGTACTAAGAATCTTATGCAAGTGTGATTATTTAAATAAAATAAGCTCTTTAAAATTATTAGAGCTAATATAAAAACAATGTTGAGGCAAAGTTTGATACCTTTTGTTCATTCATAAATCCCTGAGGGAGAAGCAAAAATTCATGCTTTGCATGCTGTAATATCAGGAATTTTAATACTGTTAGCTGCATGAAACTGTTTTGTGAACATTATTCCAGTATAACCCATAAATAAATATAAACAGTTTTGGCTGAATTCAAGATGAATGAAAGCTTAGCTATGTCCATATGTAATACGGGTTTGGTTAGTATGTCATCCAACAAATTTAAATAAATCAATTATTGCTACTATAACTCCTTCAATCTGTAAAATTAATATTCTTACTGACAGGTGGTCGATGTATATATTATCAAAAATAATTCAAAATGTTTTGATGCATATCTCATACTGAAAGTGCACAGCAATGATTATTGATTGAAAAAATATTTGCATGAGCTGAGAAGGAGCTGTTTTCTTAGTCTAAGTTCACACAGGAAATTAATCTGTTTGTCCAGTGTAAGAGATAACATATTAGTATGTATAGATGATCAGCTGAATGACAGAAAATAGACAACATGCATACGTGGGTCTTTTTCCCCAGATACATATCAGATTTTACTGGAAAATGTCCTAACCCTATAGGGATCAGTGTTGGGGACTAGCGAGTGTGTAAACATTTGACAAATAGATATAATACAGAAAAATGGGAAATTTGTCATTGTGAAAGGAAAAGGCACAGCGGTAGAGTTGCTGCCTTACAGCAAAATGCAGCGCCAGGGAGCGGGGTTCGATCCTGACTACGGGTGCTGTCTGTATGGAGTTTGTACGTTCTCCCCGTGATCTGTGTGGGTTTTCTCCGAGATCTTAGGATTCCTCCCACACTCCAAAGACGTACAGGTTTGTAGGTTAATTGGCTTGATTAATTGGCTTGATAAATATGTAAAATTGCCCAGTTGGCGATATGCAGAGTACTGCCCTGCCGACTACAACATTCAGAAGCTTCAGAAGTAGAAAAAAGTGTTTGTGATCTAAATAGAGATTGCAAAGCTCCAACACTCATGGAGATCTAAGCGTTAAATAAAATCATTTCCCATCTAAATATAAGCTCAATTTTACATTCCTGTCTACCCATGGTAACCATCAATAATTAATAAGCAAAGGGGTATATGACTACCATGGCTAGACAGGAATGTAAAATTGAGCTTATAATTAGAGCTTATAAAATGATTTTATGCGCGGAGGTCATTTCAAACATCACTTATTCTCCCATGAAAATAAAAGTCTTGCTATCTGAATACTAGCAACCCCTTGGAATTGTGGTAAATGATGGTACACATCCCCTTTATCCTCCTTGTACACTTTCGTATGTCAATTCGCATTATTATCTTCAATTGTATTTCTGTAAATACACATTTTTGGTTAATCATATCTAAATCATTTCAAGTAAAGGCTTCTCTTCTATGCTCCTCCACTCTTGATCTTGTTTCACAAGTGTATACACAAAATCAGCTACCACGTAATACACATTTTCCTATCGTCTCTCGGTCATGAATCTGTGGCATGAATTTATACATAAGGGAAATAAATAAGTGGGATCATGTGTAGGACAGGATATGGAAATCAGAAGCCTTTTTGACCACCCCATCTACCTGCTACTACCTCCAAGGAGCCATGCACCTGCACTCCTGGATCCCTCTGCTCTTTTAAGAGCCCTATCTAGCTCTCTCTTGAAAGCATCCAGAGAACCTGCTGCTACCTAATGTGATCATCACTAGCAAAAATTAGTTTTTTTTAAAATTCAAGATATTTGATTGAATTTAAACAAATACCAATGTAGGAGAAAGATTTACCTGTAATGCACAATTCATCATTCTAACAATGTAGTCAAACTGTTGGTGATCCAGAATTGCCCGATTTTGTTGTACATGTAGGCTTAATTCTTCAATGAGGCACTGCCGAGCAACCCGACCCTTCAGGGCACGCAATGCAGCTGGAAGAGTCTACCAAAGCAAACATAATAATTGGAAAATGTATACTTTATATCAAAATCCTTGAAATATTAAAAGACAGATTATTATCAAAATTTACCACAACAATGACGTACTTAACAATAAAGAGTTTTATTGCAAATTGCAATGTATAATATGAAGTTGTCATAAAATGTAAAACCTTCTCAAAGTAAATTCTGGAAACGGGTGCTTATTTTTGTGTGACAGCATTCAGATAACTATTCAATTCTTCAGTGTCAAGTCAGTGCTTTGTGGATCTCATGAAATGTTTTACGCGGCAACATTCAATCTCCAAAGCACCCTTGTTCAAAACAAAAACAAAAATTACAATTTACTAACTCCATATGTGAAGAAACTCTCAGCTATGGTTAAGCTTTTGGGTATCACCTCAATTTAAATACAAAGATCACGAAACATCACTCATGAGAAGAATTGCTATTTTACCAAGCTTAAATATATCCCAAATATGGCTTCCTTTCTTGCTTATCAACTCAGCACACAAATAAAAATGGGTATCATACATTGTCTAATGCTATTACTCAAAAAGTACAGCAAAATCTCATTTGGACAGGCGAGTATGTAGTGAGACCTAATTTGGGTTTTATTGGGTAACATTGGTCTCAAGCACCAAGAGAAGCCGTTACAAGGTTGTTCCATAGTAAACAACATATGAGTTGAAATTACATGCCATCTCATTCTTGATTTCTAGCTGTAGCTTGCGATGCATAAGTACATAACAATGGAAGGTCAGGTGCAGATTTAACTGACCTTCTGTTTTGCCTCAGGCTCATCACTCAGTCCAGAATTTACTTAGCGGTCAGACTTTCCATCTGGTCCCATGGCATTATCCCAGCCATAGCTGACACAGAGTTGGATCAGAGTTCCAGTTGATCAATCATCCATTTTTACACTAACCCCATATCAACCCATTTTATTATTTTCACATTCCCGTCAACTCACCCCACCCCCTCCTCTAGATTTTACCATTTACCCACATACCGAGGGAAATGAAGAGGGGCAAATTAACCTACCAATCATTTTTGGAATGTTGGAGGAAACCTGAGCACATGGATGAAACTAACAAGCTCACGGGAAGAACTTGCAGGCTCCACAGAGATAATATCTGAGGTTGCGATTGACGCCGAGTCAATGGAGCTACCAGACAGTTCATTGTTCACCATACCACACTGCAGCACATTATTAAAAATTATTAATAATGGCAAGTGGCTTGTTTGTTTTATACAATATAATTTACATTAATATTAATGTTTTAAATGAATTTAAGTCAAATGTTTTCCGTGTGAACCTATTCATTGATTTATAAATTTGATTTTTAATTATTTATTTTTAAAATTGACTCTGAAACTCTGACAGTGCCTCCTCCCTTGTGTGCTGCACCGATCCCTGTCACCGGCAGACAGGCCAGGAGAAGCCAACGATCAGCACGAACAGAGCTTGGTTGCCACAAAACACTGGCACCCGGGGCAGAGCTCCAGATTGAGCCGAGGCGTCAGTCAAAGGAGCAACTGCAGCGTCCAATTAGCTGTTATTAGATTGGCCCACTTGCACCTCATCATCTTCATCCTTAAAAACACAAGCCAAATGCAGCCAACAGGAGGAAAAATGAAGGGGTGAGTGAGGAAGCAGGAGAGAAAGGAAGATAGAAGGAAAGGAAGAAAGAAGGGGAGAAAGAAAGGAAGGAAGGAAGGAAGGGGAGAAAGGAAGGAAGGAAGGAAAAAGGAGAGAAAGGGAGAGAAGGTGAGGCGCCACCCTACCAGCTGTCTTTCCCTTTTGCAGCCTTGAAGGAAAACTGTGATGTCAGGACATGCACGTGACTTTCAACACACCCTCACCTGCCCACAGACAACGAGGGGCTGTGCCTGCAGATGGAGTGCAAATCGAGGCAAGAGTGCACTGCAGAGACAAGTCTGAGATTGCCACATCTCCTCCTTTTCAAAACTAAAGACTGAGACTGCCATCTCCACTTCTTCAAGGTCAAGACTGAGCTGCCAGGACAGGCCTGAGACCCCCTAGCACTGCCTCTCAAGGCAAGAGTGAACTGCAGGGACAAGCCTGAGATCACCGCATCTCCTCCAAGGCCAAGATTGAGACGCTGGGACAAGCCCAAAACAGCCAGTGATTGCTTTTCAAGATCAAGACTGCGCTGCCGGGACAAGCCCAAGACAGCCCGTGTCTTCATCAAGGCCAAGACTGAGTTGCCGGTGTAAGCACGAGACTGCCAGCGTCTCATCATTGAGGCAACGACTGAGCTGCCGGGACAAGCACGAGACCGCCAGTGGCTCCTCCAAGGCCGCCAGGACAAACCTGAGACCGCCACCACCAGCTCTCTTGGCAAGAGTGAGCTGCCAGGACATTCCAGAGATCGCCAGCGCCTCCTCACTTGCATAGATGAAGAACTGCGCACCCAATTGAACCCAGACCCAGTCACTATTGTCATCCACTATAAATAAACCTGATCAAGTCAGTTCACATGACTGCACGTATGTCAGGGTCCTGGCATCATCTCCAATGCCACCACTCTTTAGTTGCAGTTTAATATGGATAAAACATGAACACTGAAATGGACAATCAACCATGAACATGTTGAATGATGAAGCAGGGCCAAAGAATCGAATAGCCTTTTTCTATAATCTTTGATTTTATGCACGACTTAGAGTGAATACTTCGTATCAATTAAGTTTGAGTTGAGAGATACAGCGCAGAAACAGGCCTTTCGGCCCACCGATTCCATACCAACCAACGATCCCCGTACATTAACACTATCTTACACACACTGTGACAATTTACATTTATACCAAGTCAATTTCTTAAAAACTTGTACATCTTTGGAGTGTGGGAAGAAACCGAAGATCTCAGAGAAAACCCAAGTGGTCACTGGGAGAACGTACAAACTTTGTACAGACAGCACCTGTAGTCGGGAGATCCAGTAGGCCTTGGCAGACCCAGTACAAATTTTCAACAAAGCGGTCACCAAGTCTACGCTTGGTCTTGCCGGTGTACAGGAGGCCACATGGATGCAGTAGATGTGGTTAGAGGAGGTGCATGTGAATCTCTGTCTCATCTGGAAGAGGGAGGAATTGCAGAGGGAGTGGTCTCTGCGGAAGGCAGAAAGGGGTGGAGAAGGGAAGATGTGATTGGTGGTGGGATCATGTTGGTGTTGACAGAAATGTCGGAGGAAGGTGTCTTGAGGGCGGAGTCAGGTGCGGTGAAAGGTATGGACTAGGGAAACTCTATCCTTGTTCCGCCCCGGGGAAGGGGAAGTGAGAGCTGAACCATGGGTTTCTAGCAGAGACACGGATGAGGGATCCATCTATGACAGAAGGGGAGAAACCATGATTACTAAAGAAAGAGAACATCTCGGAATTATAGGCCAGTGAGTGGTTGGGAATATATTGGAGAGGATTCTGAATAATAAAATTTACTCGCATTTATAAAAGAAGGGGCTAATAAGGGACAGTCACGTGGTTTTGTCCATGGCAGGTCATGTCTTACACTAGTTTTACTTTAGTTTTTTGAGGGGGCAATGAAGGTGATTGATGAAGGTAGGGCATGGATGTTCTCTGCATGGATTTTAGGAAGGCATTTGATAAAGTTCTTCATGGTAGGCTAATCCAGAGGACTAAGATGCATGTGATCCCCGGTGACGATAGTTTGGACTCAGTCGTGGCTTATACATAGATGACAAAGGGTAGTGGTGGAAGGGTGTTATTCTGGTTATATATTAAGGGTGTTCCGCTAGGATCAATGTCAGGACCTCTGCTCTTTATGATTTAAACATATGATTTAGACAAAAATATAGATGGGTTGGTCAGTATGTTTGCAGATGACAGAGAAATTGAAGGAACTGCAGACAGAGAAGAAAGCTGTCAAAGAATCAGTTATAGATAGGGCAGTGAATACAGTAGGATCATGGGGTCCAAGTTCACATCTCCCTGAAAGTAGCAACATGAGTAGATCTGGAGGTAAATAAGTCATATCGTTGTTTGCCTTCATCAGTTGGTGCATCGAGTACAAGAGTCAGAAAGTCATGTTGCAGCTTGAAAGGACTTTGGTTAGGCCGCATTTGCAAAATTGCGTACAGTTCTAGTTGCCCCATTACAGAAAGGATGCGAAGACTTTATATATATCATTTTTCTATTTATGATAGTAATTATGCAATAATGTTTTGTGAATGAACCTGAAGATGGTAAACTGTTGCAGCGACTGCGGAGGCCTCAATAGGCCCCGACCACGGGTGAACAGAGGAAGAGGACTGAACTTCGGTGCCTTCCCTCACAGTGGGAAACGTTGATTCCGCTGTGGGGGGATGTTTTTTTATATTAAATTCTAAAATGTTGTGTTTATCTTATTAGTGTGCTGCATGGTAACTCAAATTTAACTGCACCAATTGGTGTATGTGACAATACATTTGTCCTTTAAATGTCACGCCATATGGTGGAAAGCATGCAGTAATACTGCATAAAATTGCGATTGGTAAAGCAAATGAAGCTGTAAAAGTGAAGTTATTTCCTTCCATCAATCCACAACAAGGTATAATGCTGAACTGGAGTTTGTTCAGCCCATATGACAGGACTGTACTTCTGCAAATATGACAATGTCAAACTTTACGAATTTAAATATTGATTAGGGACAGAATTAAGTAGGCTCCAATGCGCATAAGGATACAGAGTAAGGAAAACAGAAAATAAATGAACTGCAAGCTAATCATATCTGTATAATTTTAAAAAAGTTTAATACACAGCAATGAAATAATGATTCTATAATTAGAACATTCCCGGCTGGATAAAAATTCATATTTTATAATTCATATTTTAAATAACATGCATCAATTTTATACATTATTAATTCCAACAAGAGCAAACATACCTTTTCTGTCTCTAGTACTTTATATTCAAAAATATAGGAGATGCAATTTCGAACAACTTCCAGTCTGCGTGCACTGTTAAAAATGGATCCCATTCTGTCCATTATTGAGACTGGAAATGTGAAGTGATAAAATTAAATTTAGTTGTCAATTTACTTTAAGTCAGAGTTAACCCAAGACTTTTGCAATCCCCCAAAGTTGTGCAACAGTACCAATTCAACTAGGTAATGGAAACCCAATCTAACTCCCAAGTATACAATTGGCAATTATTAGAAGACCCCTCCAAGTAAAGTCTTTCAGGAGAATTAATTCAGATAATTGTGATCCAGATTTTTTTTAAATCAATGATCAGATTTTCAAGATATTTCATAAATTTTAAATTGTGTCAATACAATTGTACTATGTTATATACAGAATGAAGTGCATACAAATGCACTTAACATATCTATGAATCAACAAACCCCTAATTTAATGCCATTTTTGCGTTAGTCAATTGCCTGCTGCTATTCTTCATACCTACAATTTCATTATAAAAGGTGCATTGAAGACCATAGAATATTCTGAAACATAATTTTTAACGTATGGAATGACAAGGAAGATTAAAGAGATATCTCACAACATTAAAATTGTAAACTATGAAATGTTGGGTATAACATAGTCTAACAGGATCACTTCAGTGGAATATAGGCAATACGGATTTTGAATCCCTGGTGCCATTAGTATACATGTATTTCTTTAAAAGGCAATCTGTCTTTCTCAGTTGGATGATCAAGTACCAAACTGAATAAGATCAACTTACAAGACAAATGGAAGGAGAGGAGGTTTATGCAATTTTTTTTAATGAACCTACATTCGTGCCACTGCCAAGGTGGATGTGTAAATAACAATGATACAAAAATATAACATTGTTAAAAAAAACAGGTTATTTTCAGACATTGAACCAAGGATATGTTGTTGAGTGGATTTAGGGAAAATTCTGAACTGTGTTTGATCTGTGCCGATAAGAAAAGATTTATTATCCAACATTGTACCAACAGCATATTTTATGTTTTAATGGGTAAAAATGAAAGGACTAAATATTAATGATTTGTACTATTTTGCTATTGTTTGTTTTATAAATTGCAAATGAGTATCAAAATTGCCAATTCGTATCAGTCAAATCAGTATCAAACTCTTATACAGACCACAGAGGCAGCGGAGAAAGCCTCGAGATGGCTCTGGATCAGGAGAGGAAGTCCAAGGGTCGGGACAAGTCATGGTCCGATCAACCACGGCTGAGTCGCGTGGGTGAGGGTGTCTGACGTTGAAAGACCCGAAACACCCAATAACCCCAGGTTACATCACTGATGATGATATGTTCAGGAGTATCAATAGATGTATTTTTATCAATAACAAAACGTCATTATTTGTGCATTTAGGGTGCAACAGTGATGCGCCTGATTGAGTTGCTGCCTCACAACTTCAATGACCCGGTTGCAATCCTAGAATTAGGCATTGCCTGTCCTTCCTGTGAGCGTGTGGTATTGTGTGGACGCTCCAGTTTTCTTCCACATTCCAAAGTTATGTTTGTAGGTTAACTGCCCATTAAAAAAAAATCACCCCTACTGTGTATGTGACTGAGAGAATCTGGGGGGAATTGATGGGAAAATGAGGAGAATAAAATAGGATTAGCATTATTGGGTGCTTGATGGTTGGTGTCCACTCTCTGGACCAAAGGGCCTGTGCTGCAAGATTATGAATCAACAGCACGTCCCTTTAATTCTTTTAAGCACAAAAGTCAAACAGAAACAGGACAAACAGGATAAAGGAAAGCTGATTAGATCCTAAATAATTATTTTATATCTGGCAGTGGAGGCAAAATCACTGGATGGATTTAAGAACGTGTTAGATAGAGCTCTAGGGGCTAGTGGAGTCAAGGGATATGGGGAGAAGGCAGGCACGGGTTATTGATAGGGAACGATCAGCCAAGATCACAATGAATGGCGGTGCTGGCTCGAAGGGCCGAATGGCCTCCTTCTGCACCTATTTTCTATGTTTCTATATTTCTAACAGATTTCCAATGTACTCAAGCACACAATTATTTTTGATCACATGAATAATACCCGAAGGTCAAGACTGTTCTTAAAGTAAAATATTGATACCTACCAACTGATGGGCCAGCAGGCACAATGCATTTTTTCTCAACCCGAACTGCAGGGGGCGAGTTAAGGTGCTTGGCAAGACTTTCTTGAAGAAGCGTCTCCACTTTATCTTCATTTATCTTAGGGAATGAAGGTACATGCACTCTCATATGTGAACCTTCGGTTGGTTTAGGCACTTTCTGAAAAGCCATGTGTGGATTTGGATTTTCCTACAAATTTCAAATGGAAATTTTGATTAATCAATTTTACTGTTATAAATTGCTTTTCCAGTTTATTTAGGAGGAGCTCATGAAGTGGAATTAAACAGCACAACAAATGTTCTGACAATATATCATAAAGCATAGACATAAAAAGCTGGAGTAACTGGGGTAATCTACGCCGCATCTACGCCCAAGATGAGGCGTTCCATACTAGAACAAACGAGATGTGCTCATTCTTTAGGGAACGGGGGTTCCCCTCTCCCATCATAGATGAGGCCCTAATTCGTGTCTCGTCATTACCCCGCAGCTCCGCCCTTGCTCCCCATCCCCCTATTCGCAACAGAGACAGAGTCCCCCTAGTCCTTACCTTCCACCCCATCAGCTGTCGAATACAACACATAAACCCCCGAAAATTTCCGCCACCTCCAACGGGATCCCACCACTAGCCACATTGTCCCATCTCCACCCCTTTCCGCTTTCTGCAGGGACCCTTCCCTCCACAACTCCCTGGTTAACTCATCCCTTCCCACCCAAACCATCCCCTCCCCGGGTACCTTCCCCTGCAACCGCAGAAGATGCAACACGTCTCGCTATACTTTCTCCCTCGACTCTGTTCAGGGACCCCGACAGTCCTTTCAGGTTAGGCAGAGGTTCACTTGCACCTCCTCCAACCTCATCTAGTGTATCCGTTATTCAAGATGTGGACTCTTGTTCATCAGCTAGACCAAACGCAGACTGGGCGATCGTTTCGCGGAACACCTTCACTCAGCCCGCATGAACCAACCTGATCTCCCAGTTGCTGGGCACTTTAATTCTCCTTCCCATTCCTACACAGACCTTGCTGTCCTTGGTCTCCTCCATTGTCAGAGTAAGGCTAAACGCAAATTGGAGGAACAGCATCTCATATTTCGCTTGAGCAGCTTACAGCCTAGTGGTAAGAATCTTGATTTCTCTCACTTCAGGTAGCCCCGGCATTCCCTCCCTCTCTCTCTCTCTCTCTCTATCCCTCCCCCACCCAAGTCGCACTAGCTTCTCATTTTCACTCTATAAACAGCTTGTTTCCTTTATCATTACTTTTTTTGCATCTTTCATTCATTTTTCTTTATCTCTCCACATCACCGTCTATATCTCTCGTTTCCCTTATCCCGAACCAGTCTGAAGAAGGGTCTCGAGCCGGAACGTCACCCATTCTTTCTCTCCAGAGATGCTGCCTGTCCTGCTGAGTTACTCCAGCTTTTTGTGTCTATCTTCGGTTTAAACCAGTATCTGCAGTTCCTTCTTAAACATATCATAATGCATGTCTCCAGAAAATCTGAAAGAGAGTACTTTCCTAAATAGTGGGTATCTTTTGGATGAACAAGTTGAGAGTTCCCAGTTAATCAAGTTACATAGAAAGGGTTTTGGTCAATTTCAGACATTAGATAAAGAGGTAAACATATTTCAATGAAAGATAGGTTATATCGGAATGACCATGCTAATTTTTTTCAAGAGATTACCAATTTGTTGGAAAGGAAAATTTATGTGCATTGTCACCATGAGGTCATCTGGAAGACTTGATGAGTTTACTTTTTTTTTTTTAATTATACAACAAATCATTTTTTAAGTATCATCATTGCACTAAATGTGCCCTGTTGGATTGACCAGCATTTATTGTCCATCAGTAAATGAATGGATGGCTAGCTAATCTATTTCCTAGAAACTAAAATCCATGCATACAACGTCCACCACCCTAACTTCATCAATCTTCTTTGTCAACTCCTCAAAAAACTCAATCAAGTTAGTGATACATGAACTCGACTGTGCTGGCTATCAATAATTAGCCCATTCTCTTCCAAATGGAAGTAAACCCTATCTCGAAGAATTCTCTCCAATAGTTTCCCTACCACTGATGTGAGGCTCACCGGCCTATAGTTTTGTGTAAAAATGCAAGAGATTTGTTTTAACCAAATGATAAACAATAGCGACAAAACATGTTTTTTTTAATATTGGTGTCAAAATCTACTAGTTGTTCATTATAAGAAAGGAAAATATGTTATGTTTTTGTAATTAGTTTCATTTCTGTGTTATCCATTCATTCATCTAACTCCGTGATACTATAAATTGGATAATAAGAACCAATAGTTTTTAATAGAGTATATTAAAGAATTTAAGATGGCTTGAGCAATGGAGCAGTTTGGCTTTGGCCCTGGCCAAATATGGGAGCACCATCAGTACAAGAACTGCAATGGTTCAAGACGCCAGCTATGCTATATTTCCATGGGCCTTGTTTAAGGCTTGCTTGTGCCTTCTGATTTTAAATATATATATATATATATATATATATATATATATATATATATATCTAGTAACATATTTCATTCTGGTAAAATAGGAAGTAATTTCTATAGAAAGGGAAACTTACATTCTTGTACAGCTGTTCGGCAAGCTCTCGTATGTGCTTTAGCATTTTTGGTGGAATTCCCTCTTCACTTTTGATTCTTTCCACATCAAAAGCAACCAACTATAAAATGTGAATAAAAACTAAAAACAATCTGCTTTGCACAATGAGAAATTCTGCAATTACATATATTTTAAGCACTAAACTGCATCTCTGCACAATTTCTAACATCACATGCTCCACGTAGGCAGCAGGAACTGCAGATGCTAGTGTAAATAGCAAGACAAAGTGCTGGAGTAACTAAGCGGGACAGATAGCATCTCTGGAGAACATGGATTGGTAATGATTTGGGTCAGGACCCTTCTTCAGGCTGATTGTGTGTGTGGGGGGGGGGGGGGGGGGGGAGGAAAGACACAAGCTGGATGAGAGGTGTGGCACGACAAAACACGATCCAGGCACTTTTCTGAATTTCTCTGTTATACCGTTTCAACAGTTGAATGCTGACTGTACCAAATGGAATACTTCCAATGTCAGCGAGGTTAATTCTAGTTAAATTACCTCAATCTAAAAAGGATTAAGCCCCTACATTGAATTATCAAGAATATTACTAACATTCTGAGGATGTAGTTGTTTGGAAAGGATTTTTCAAAAAGGAGGGTCAGCAATCAAAATAAACTTTCAAAATTGTCTATTGCGAAGCTTTCCTTTAGACTGGAAAACATGCACACTACGCTGATATTTAAGAAAGGCAAGAGAGGGGAAAAAAAGTGAATAAAGGATCAGCTATCAGATACACTTAAAAACTACAACTAAAGGTAGTGAACCAACACTTTGGGTTTTAGTTGTACAGAGAAAGCCAGCATGAATTAATAAAGGGCAGATCGTAAATGACTGAATTTTACTGCATTTTTTCAAAGCGACAGAAGTAATGGATAGGGTGTGTTATTTACATGGACTTCCATATTCCATTCGATAAATTCCTATGGAGCAGATTTAGCTTGTTAAATGGCTGAATGGTAAGATGCAGAGCCACTGAGCAGATATGCACATTAACAGAAAGTGATTTGTGGGTATTTTATTGGTAATGCAAGTTTTTATAATATTCATTCATGATTTAGATGAGGAAATAGAACATCTCATCAAAATTTACCAAATACAGAAAAGCAAGAAGCAGAATTAGCAGTACAGATGAAAATTATATTTTACAAAAATATACTAAAAGATTAAATTAATGGGCAAAATGCTACCTGGGCTTTAAGGGTGACAATATGAGATTGCACAACTCATGATGTATTCACTGGAAATTTCTCCAGGGTAATCTTAACAAAGCTTGTTAAGATTACCGTATTTCCCGGCAATGAAGATGCTATTTTTACCCTAAAATTATGCCTGAAAATTTACCTGCGTCTTGGAGGCCGAAGGTTAGATTGATAGCCAAGAAAGATAGACAAAGCTATCCCTCAGTACAGCGGCTGTAAAAGGGCAGCACTGCTGGGGGGGGGGGGGGAAGAGTTCCTTCCACAGCGTGTATGGAGTCTGGCCCAGGTCAACACGGCTGGGCCGCCAGGGGTAAACTTGCGGGGCGGGCAGGAGCATTGAGAAGGAGGGGGTCAGGGATCATGCCCTCCCCATATTATCTGAATGGTGGCCGATTAGGAAAAGGGGAGATGCAACGAGACCTGGGTGTCATGGTACACCAGTCATTGAAAATAGGCATGCAGGTGCAGCAGGCAGTGAAGAAAGCGAATGGTATGTTAGCATTCATAGCAAAAGGATTTGAGTATAGGAGCAGGGAGGTTCTACTGCAGTTGTACAGGGTCTTGGCGAGACCACACCTGGAGTATTGCGTAAGTTTTGGTCTCCTAATCTGAGGAAAGACATTCTTGCCATAGAGGGAGTACAGAGAAGGTTCACCAGACTGATTCCTGGGATGTCAGGACTATCATATGAAGAAACACTGGATAGACTCGGCTTGTACTCGCTAGAATTTAGAAGATTGAGGGGGGATCTTATAGAAACTTACAAAATTCTTAAGGGGTTGGACAGGCTAGATGCAGGAAGATTGTTCCCGATGTTGGGGAAGTCCAGAACAAGACGTCACAGTTTAAGGATAAGGGGGAAATCTTTTAGGACCGAGATGAGAAAAACATTTTTCACACAGAGAGTGGTGAATCTCTGGAATTCTCTGCCACAGAAGGTAGTTGAGGCCAGTTCATTGGCTATATTTAAGAGGGAGTTAGATGTGGCCCTTGTGGCTAAAGGGATCGGAGGGGTATGGAGAGAAGGCAGGTACAGGATACTGAGTTGGATGATCAGCCATGATCATATTGAATGTCGGTGCAGGCTCGAAGGGCCAAATGTCCTACTCCTGCACCTAATTTCTATGTTTCTATGGAAGCAAGTCACCCTGTGGCACTGGTTGAGAAGAAGAATGCTGGCCTTGGAGGGTACGCCACATAGATTTATGAGATTAAAGCCAGAACTACAATGGGCAAAATGATGTCATTGCATCTACTAAAATGTCAAAGCATGAAAGTAATCTGACTAAAGTTTAAGATTTTATGGGCAAGTGTCAGAGTAAATTGAGATATCTGTTTACTGGAGTGTCTAGGACTAGGAAATAGTGACTGGAAATCAGAGCAAGCCCTTTGGAAGTGAAATAGGGAAACACGGCACAGTGGTAGGAATTTGGAAAATTCCTATAGAAGGCAACTGATAATGGATTTACAATAATTAAGCAGAAATGAAGACATGTAACTTTATCAACGTTAACTCTCCTAGGATGGCTGAGGGTCAGTGCAACTTCGGGGACAGGAACTGCCTGGGGTTATAAATTAGGTGTATATACATCGTAATATTGTTTCACACAGAACTAAGTAAAAACATGACAGCACCCAGAAAATTTCATACAAGGAAAGATTGAACAAAAAGAAGCTGCACATTTAGGGAAGGGTAAAGGATGAATATATTTTGGGGGCATAGATATCACGAGAGGGACGTGTGCTCATACTCAGAATGCTTCCTGTTCAGAGATCTGTCTGGAGTCATTTTAAATTTTTGTTTAAACTGAGTGGCTGATGAATTAGTTGGCATTAGTAATGAAAATATGAACAGTATTGGTGTCTGGCAACAGTCCCCTGTTGCTCCCTAGAATAACCTTGTGGTTTACAATTTGATAAGTTTAATAGTAAGATTAAACGAGAACTTACCAGTTTGAAGTTTGATCTGTATTTTATGAGGAGTTACGATGAGGGATTACGTGAAGAACCCCGACACGGCGCATGCGTGTCATTCTTCAAAGCAGCGGTGTGAAATCACAGATAACTGTAATGACTAAACATAGTAAGATTAGAGAAGAGATACCAGTTAAGTATATGATCAAGGGTGGGAGCGGAGGGCACGTAATCCCTCATCGTAACTCCTCATAAAATACAGATCAAACTTCAAACTGGTAAATTCTCGTTTAATCTTACTATTTTACTTCGGAGTCACGTGAGTGACTACGTGAAGATTTTAAAGCTCTGTGATTTCATGCCGTGGAAACGAGTCCATGCATCACGTCTGCCTTGACTGTAGGAGGAATTGTGTTAACATAATTTGGACATGAATTCGACATTGAAATCATAAAATTTGTTAACACAAATTTATAACCCCTTTTTATGGGTTTAAATTAATTTACAGAACTTAAAATTGTTTCTGCAAACGTTCCAGGTTTCATTACTGGTTTATTATAAAATAATTGGAATGTTTTCCCTAGACCATCCTGCTGCCTTGAGGATTTGGTCCATTGGTACATCCAACTGTATCGCTGCCGATGTGGCTGCAGCCCTGGTGGAAAGAGATTTTAAAATATTAGTATCCACCCCAGCCTGTGTTAGCGCCTGTTTCAGCCATCTTGAGATGGTCTGGACCGTCACTCTTGGGGTGGTTGCTAGTGGCTGACCAAAATGTGCCTTTTCATTGCCTCTTAGGATTTTCGTTTTCTCCATGAATAACAACAGATGTCTTACTATACACAGACGGTCATCTGTTGGATATGACCTAATTGTATATTGAGGCCTGCTGATCCCTTTATGTTCTGCTTACTAACCCATAAATATGAAACGTGATATTTTCTGTTGAGGAAGTCATGTTGTCCAGTCTAGTTTTTGCAGTGACTGTATCCTCTGTGCCGTGACCAATACCATTAGCATGACTGTTTTAATGTCAGTCTGTGTAGGGACAGAACTGTTGCTGGAGACCAATTCCTGAGCATCTTCAGGATAATTCTTACATCCCATAATTGGGAGTATCTGGTTCTTGGGGGATAGTATTAAAAATTCCCCTCATAAGTTTTGTACCAGTGGGTGAGTCCCAACAGTGTAATGCTCTGTCCCCTGCCATAGGTAAGTCGATAGGGCACTTCTGGTGCAGTTGATGGCACTGTAACTGAGCCCCTCATCATAGAGGCCTGCCAGATATTCCAGAACAGACGGGATGTTCATGTCTCTCTAGGTGATGTTGTTTTTATGGCAGAGCATCGCCCACTCCCTGATATAGACTGTAGCAATAAATCTGGTCTATGAGGGATGGTGATACATGGTTCTAATACCATGTTTGATACCACTGGGAACCATGGTTATGTAGGCCAATCGGGTACTACCAATACCAGATGCAGAGTCTTGTTGTATTTCCTTAATACCCGACTGATGAGGCAGGAAAAGGAGGGAATGCGTAAATAAACAATCCCCCCCCCCCAATGCAGCGAAAATGAATCTGTTGCCGCTGCCCCAGGGTCTGGTTCCCATGGAACATAATTTGATAACTGGTGGTTAAGTCTAAATGCGAATAAATCGATATCTGGTGTTCCATATTTTGCTGTGATATCAGCAAATACTTTTTATTCAACATCCATTTGGTGTTTTCATTAAGTTTGCGTGACCTGGTGTCTGCCACTGAATTTAGTCTTCCTGGTAGGTAAGTGGCTGATATCCAAATATCTCTCTGGATACACCATTGCCAAATTGTATAGCCAGATTGTCACATGATGTCGATTTGTTTCCACCCTGTGGTTAATGTATGCTACCACAGTGGTATTGTCTATCTGTTTCTAACATGCTGGTGATATGACCCAGTACAATATGACTTTAGGCCATGTAATGCCCCAACATTTCCAGGTAGTTTATGCCCAGTGTGAGTAATAATGATGCCTCCTGGGCAGTCCATCTACCTCCACAGCTGGTGATGGTATTGGTGGCTCCCCACCCAAGTGCACTGGCATCAGTTTGTAGTACCACGGAAGGGTTACCGACAATGATTGGATTGGAACAAAGCCAGATGTTATCTATCCACCATTTTAGTTCCATTTTAGCTTGATTGGTAGTTTCATAGATCTGTCAAAGTGACCTGCATAATTTAAAGTGCTTGTATTTTGCTCTCTGTAAGTTTTGGTAATGTAGAGGTCCAAATTATGTGGCTGGAAAGGCAGCCATCATTATGCCAATTACTTTGCTACCAATCTGATGGATGGTTTGCTGATGTCAGTGAGGTTATTGCAAGCCTCTATTAAATCTCTAGCCTTTCCCTTAGGCAGAGTCACCGACATGTGAACTGAGTCAATGGTGAAACCCTAGATAGTCCATAGTAGTGGAAGGCGTTAGTTTAGATTTGACTGGATGGAAAATGAATCCCAGTTTTCCAATAACTTTTTTATGGCTGTTACAGTTTGTTTGGCCAATTCCAAAGTTTTGCCCACAGTGAGTATGTCATCTAAATATGCCATGACCATGTGAGTACGTTTCCGTAGAAACGCTAGGGCTGTTTTCAAATTTTTTTGTGAACAGCCTGGGGCTGATGATAACCCATTTGGCAGTGCTTTATACTGTCAGAGTTGTCCCATCCAGTTGAATTTTAAGTAACATCTGTGGTCACCTCGTATAGGCACTGAATAGTAAGCATCTTTTAAATCGATGCTGGCCATTGCAGTAACCTTTGTAAATTAATTGTTAAGGAGTAACAAAGGTATCTATTTTGTCAGATCTATGATGATGCGATAACCATCATCTTTTTTGTTTTTGATAACTACATTGGACATGAATTCTAATGGTTCGTGTTGAGTTTTCTCAATTACACCTTTTATGTAAAGCCGCTTCAGTTCAGCTTGCGCTTTTGATATTCCTTTATCAGAAGGCACGAACATTCGGTTCAGTATATGTTGAACTGGAGGGCTGTACTTGTGTATAAACTCTATTGTATATCCCTAGATACTGCTTTAGATGTAAGTATCAGTTGTTATCATGCTCCATGCATTCAGAAAGAGTGTAATCTCCACCCAACCTCCGTGACCCCTGTATATTGTAGGGAACCAGACCCACCTACCTCCATAGTTACCAGTGGTAGGTTTACTTTTTGTAGGTTCTTTGCTGCTGTTGTCGCGCTGGGGTCTGGATTTTCGGTTTGGTTGGCGTTGGAGGTCCCCGCATCTTCCAAGAAGGCCGGCCTGGGCCATGGCCTAAAAAGACTCATGTTTTGGGTACCGGACCTTCGAGCTTTCACCAGTTCTGCTGGTGGGTGCGTGGGGGTGCTGTCTTTGGCCGTAGTGGGCTCCAGTAGGTTCTCTTGTTCTTGCACCCCCTGCACACTTGTCTTTCCTTCTGCGGACCCCTCTTCCAGGTCAGCCCAGAACTGACCCGCAGTGCTCCCCTCTGGTGAGGTAGAAGCACTGTGCAGCCCTTCAAGAGGTACTGCTGTGGGTTTATCATAGGGCCCACAGTGACCCGACTCCATCTCCCGGAGTCTGTCACGTTGGAGCAAAGCTCCATACACCGCTCCATCCGGCTCCAGCGCTCTCGGGCGCTGGCCGCCCGCGGTTGTTCAAAGTCGGACTCCTCTGAGTCCACGGCCTTGTTTGTTTTGTGTCTAGCCTTTCCGCCCGGCCGCGTGGATCTGGCCGGTGCGGAGGCGACATCAGGCACAGCTGATCCCACTATCGGTGATCCGAGTGCCGCTGGCTGCTGCTGGCTACCCGCTGCTCCGCGGTCCTCCCTCTCCAGCTTTGTTCTTACTGCCCTTCTGTGGAGTGGATATGGCCTGTGCGGAGGCGACATCGGGCACAGCTGATCCCATCTAGCCCACCAGCTTTGTCGCAGCCCGTTGGTTTCTCCACCTGAAATCAGCATGGTAAAACACAAAAAGACCGCAGCTCTTACCTGCAGGTCCAGGTTGAAATTGTCGCTACGGGTGAACATCGTTCCACCCCGTCTGCTGCCGTTATTGACTTGTCCAAAATTCAACGGCCCTCTTTAAATAGTCTCCCGCCCGGCCGTGGTGTTCTGGCCGGCGCGGGACCAAAAGTCGGCACAGCTGATCCCTTACGGGGCTTGTGCCTTCAGCTGCTGCTGGCTCCCGCAACTTCGCGGTCCTCCCCAGCCAGCTTCCTAGCAGCAATTGTGGACACTATTTTGTCCAGCTTCCCCCCGTGAAAAATCCAGCGCGGGGAACATTAACTTTTGCTTCCCTCTCCCGCCCGGCCGGGCCTGGTGCGGGAGCGAGTAGGGAGCGAAAGTCGGGCAGAGCTGTTCCCATTACGGGAGATTAGCGTGCCTTTGGCTGCTGCTGCCGGCTGCCCGCTACTCCGCGGTTCTCCCCCGCCAGCTTTCCCGCAGCCTTCATGGATCCGGTCCATGTCCCCACCTAAAAGGTAAGTGGAAGGAACGCAGAGTCTTCTTACCTGCTGTTCCCGACTTTCAAATTCTGGAACGCAGAGTCTCCTTACCTGCTGTTCCTGGCTTTCAAATTTTGCTGCTAGGGGAACGTCGTTCCCCCTGCTGTGACTTGTTGCAATGCGTGTAGCGATATGACACACATGCGCCGTGGCGGGGTTCTTCACGTAGTCACTCACGTGACTCCGAAGTAAAATCTCAGCCAAGGTGCACTGTGGATCTTGGTTTCAGATTTGGCGACAGTGAACACAGCTTCTTCAAATCTGCATGACAACACCATATCCTCCTGAGATAACTATCTTGTTAAAGGTCTCCAAGTGCATGTCTGCTGTAATACATCCTGCAGGATGGATGGATGGTTACAGGACTCTCTGGCTCTCTTCATGCACGTACCAATTAACATGTAGCTTATCTTACTCCAGGGTAATTATTTAAATTGTAAATTCCATTAGGAAGGCACATTTGAGCTCCAAAATTATTTTTACATCTTCTCTCCACTCCAGGAGAGCGGAGAACTGGGAATATAAATGAATGCTTTACTGAATGTCAATTTTCTTTTTCCCCCAAAAACTTGTCATTGAATTTGCACGAAGACCTAAAGTTACCACAAGCAATATTATTTAAGCAATTTTCCTCAAAATGCTTTTAAGCTTTAATGAAATGGTCGAGGAAAATTACAAGGAAATGGAAAGACATTTTAGAAGTGGCTGCATCATCTTCAAACTTTGTGTAAAACTGAATGGAAGTGGCTTGGGTTCATCAGCCACACATTCATCTCCCCTATCTTCTTATTCCTACCCTCACTACCACATGGCGCTGGAACCAATCCTGAGATCATGACCCTGGAGGCCCTGCTTTTTAGGCTTTTACCAAACTCTAATCACCAATGTCTTTTTTCTGATTTTACCAGAGAGAAAAATAAAGCATGACAAATAGGATTTCTTAATGTGGACGAGAAGCAATTCTTAAAAGATCCAAAGTTTGGAAATGAGCTATGCAAAACAACATTTTCTTGTGTATCGTTCTTAAATTGTGAAGCATCACATTAATTAATTAACAGTTTGGTCATTTTGCCAACTGGAAAAGGGTTTTAAGGTCATATCGTCATACGGAATAGGAGTAGAATTAAGCCATTCGACCCAAGTCTACTCCGCCATTCAATCATGGCTGATCTTATCTCTCCCTCCTAACCCCATTCTTCTTGGTTCTTGGTTTCTTGGTCATCCAAAATATTCCAAATGGAATTTAAACTGGCATTCTCCCACCTTCTCCCCTTAAGCTCTGACACCTAATCACCATCAGAAGCAAAAAGAGGTTTATTGGCCAATAAAGGCATAATAGAGAACAATGGTGCTAGAAGGGAATATTCCAAGATAGCATACCATTTTTGTCCCCGTATAAGCAAATACTGAAATCTAACTATCAAATTAAGATAATGGGGCAAAGAAAAATTCATAACAAACGCACAATACGATTAAACAAAACATCTTAGGTAGACAAAATTGCTGGAGAAGCTTTTCCAGCATCTGCAGTTCTTTCTTAAACAAAACATCTTGATAGCTGAATATATTGGCACCACCAATTCATATCCGTAACATCATGTAAAAATTCTAAACTACAACTATTGAAATATTAAAAGTAGAGAATAAAATAAAGCAATGGTACACATTTCTTACATCATCAAACAAATCACAAGATCTGTAGGGAGGACCCCTTTCTGACACAAATCCTGCGAATGCCATTCCATCAAGAACTTTTGTCAAGAAGTCATTTTCAACCAATCCACGTTGACCCAGGAAGGCTGCCTGCAATATGACCAAATATTTCCAAATAAATAACAATAGATTTGTTCATTAGTGTCACATTCTATTAAGCAATGTAAGCATCAACGAAAAAATATCTGACAATCACTTTTGAGTGAATGATATCAATCGAATGTTCTTTCCAATATAATAACATTTAGTTTAGTTCAGTTTAGTTTAGTTTAAATACAGCACGGAAACTGGCCTTTCAGCCCACCGAGTCCATGCCAACCAGCGATCCTCATATACTAGCACTATTCTACACCCTAGGGACAATTAACAATTTTACAAAGGCCAAAAAACCTATACATCTTTGGAGTGTGGGAGGAAATCGGAGCCCCCGGAGAAACTGCTCGCGTTCGTGGGGAGAACATTCAAACTCTGTACAGACAGCACCCATAGTCAGGATCGAACCCGAATCTCTGGTGCTAAGGCGCCAGTGTCAACCCCCCATCCCCCACCCACCCAACCCCGTACATATTGTGGAAACTTTTTTTTAAACACAAAAAATGCATATAATAAGCGACTGTGGTAATTTCTCCCCAGCAGAAGCTTAGTTGTTATTTTTGTAGTACTTATGTGCACATTTAATTACTTGACTCATATTTTAATCCAAGACTGCAGGATTAAATTGTGCAGGTACCTCCATCTTCGTGACTCTGAACAATTGATTACGGTTTATTCACAATGAAGAAAACAATGTTAAGATTTGAAATGTTACAAAACTAAGTGCCTAAAAGAAAGGAAACATATAGAGTAAGGTCCAAAAATTATTTATGTTAAATGATTTATCCACTTTCAGATTTATGAACTTTCATTGTGCTTCTGACTTCTTCCCCTTCATACATATTTCACTAAAAAACTACCAGTGCCTCGAACAATTTTCTTCATTATATCATCAAATTCATGATCCAATTGCACCTTTACGATAATTTGTCTTGGACGGACATCATCTTGTGTACGACGTTGTTGCGCTCTATGAGCTCGACCGAGTGAAGGTTTGTGATCCAATTTTAAGGCTTTTTGTAATAGGTCTGCCACAAAATCCCGAGTGCCCATTTCCTTCTCACTTCCTTCTTTCACCCCTACAATTCTTAAATTCTTACGTCTTTGACGCCCCTCCAAATCAATACACTTATCACTTAATTTGATCACCATATCGGAGAGGCGTTGGTTTTCAGTAAGGAGTCGACTTACAGTTTCCTCACTTGTCGTCGCCCATTTCTCAAGTTCGGTTATCGCTGTTCTATGTTGATCAAGTTCGTGATGAATGGGGTCCACCTCCGTTTTAACCTTCGTTTCCACCGAAACGAGCCTGGATTCCAGCACTTCCATCTGATCCTTGATCTCTTCCTCCCTCGTCCTCTTCCAGATTACCAGCATTTTTTGAACGGTAGAAAGCATTTCTGCTTTAAAATCTACCTTAAAAGAGTCGAGTTCCTCTTTAAACTTCTCTCCAAACTTCTCTCCAAAGGTTTTCATTTCGGCACCGAGAAAGATTTTAAGATCCTCCATTTCAGACCTTTTCTGTTTCATTTTCTTCGGAGGGTCTTCCTGGGCCGTCGGTGTAACTGAGGCCGAGGCCTCTGTAGGGCCTTCCTCTTCCATCTGCGGTTTCCCTTTACCGGTTTTTTTTTGTGTCCCACGGGGGGGGGGTACGTTGTACCGACGACATACCATAAAGTCGCGCGCCTGATGACGTCACGCAGGCAGCCGTTCAGATCGCGATCGCTGCAGGTAAAACCCGATTTTCTCCCGTTTTTAATTTCTTCGGCACGGAGCTAGTTGGCGCTGGACTCAAGCCCCCATAGCGCCACCGGAAGTCTCCTTTTTGAAGGTGTGAGATTCAGTATTTACCGAGATTATCCGGCAGAGGTCTTCAAGAAAAGAGCGCTGTTCACTGAGACAAAGAGAATACTGAAGAATGTACCTGATTTGAAATACAGCTTGTTTTACCCCGCAAGACTAAGAGTCTCCTACAAGTCCAAGGAGCACTTTTTTACAGACCATGAAAAAGCACTGGAATATGCCAAAGAAGTCAGTAACATGACCATAGACTGAAGAATTTACATTACTCCTTAGGAGTCAAGCCAGATCTAAAAGGACCTTTAAAGTTCTTTTAAGAGCTTTAAGGACATTCGGAAACCGAAATGGACGGAGGACATTGGATAAAACCGTGATCTTTGTATTTTTGTTTATTAATCAATATTATTATCTGTATATTCATGCCTAACTATATATGTAACAACTAATACTTATTAAATATCTATATTACCACTAAAATTATTAACATTAACATTTCTCATAAAAATCTAATACAGTATATGATTGATAACAATGATTAATAATTAATAGTCTTCGATTAACGTAGAAATGAATTACATACTTATATTATACAGGAAGATATGCAAGAGGTAAATTAGCTTACGTCACTAAAAAAGTTTAACGGTTTTTCTCTTTTTTTTTTTTTGATTTAAAATTAAATTTATAGATTTAGCGAAAAAATTAATATGATATGTGAGAATAATAACGTTGTGAATTTTTGCTGTTTTTGAACTTTTCTGCAGGGTTGCGTGCTTATGTATGTATGCATATGGGTATATATATATATATATATATATATATATATATATGTATATATATATGTGTATATTGTGTGTGTGTATGTATGGATAAGTAAATAAGTTTGTTACTCCCAAAGAAGTTATTTGAATGTTAGAAATAATCTTTTTTTTTTTTTTCTTCGGGCACGGAGCTGGAAATTTTTTTTTTTACAAAGGCTACGGAAGTCTTTAGAATTCTAGCCACGTTAGTGTGGCTATCACTAACTACACTAATTGTAGATGTAGTTCTTTTTCTTTCACCCTATACTAACCAACGCTATCACTTTTTTCACTTTAAATATTTGTATAACTTAATGTTTGAATGGAAAAATAAGACTAATACAAGGAGATGTGTTCGGAAGAGCGATGTATATGATTTTAAATTCATCTATTTGAGGTTCGGGAGCAGGGTCAGGTTCTATGTGTTGTACCTTCTGCTCGGTTATAGACCACCTTAGAAACAAGATGCAAGATGTTAATATGACAAGAGGGGGTCAGGGAATAACATTTTGTAGTTGGAATGTCAAGGGAATTAATGAACCAATTAAGAGAGGTAAAGTTTTGGCACATCTAAATTTAATCAAAACAGATATAATATTTCTGCAAGAAACACACCTTAAAAAGGAATCTCAACATAGACTTAAAGCTAAGTGGATCGCTGAATCATATCATTCCTCCTTTTCCCATAAGTCCAGAGGAGTTGCAATACTAATTCGTAAAGGAATACCTTTTAAGAACTCTTCAACAATAGTGGATATTGATGGTAGATATATTATATTAGTTGGAGAGTTAAATGGAGAAAAAGTGATTCTTCTTAATGTTTATGGGCCTAATTTTGATAACCCCAAGTTTTTTAATAAAACATTTAATAAAATTCCTGAATTTACACAATATAAATTAATAATTGGAGGAGACTTCAATTGTACATTAGATCCATACTTAGATAGATCATCAAGGCAAAAAAAAGTAAAATCTCAATCAAGTGTATTTCTAAATTCATTTATTAATACCACTAATATTAAGGATGTCTGGAGAATAGAAAACCCAACTGGACGGGAATATTCATTTTACTCACCAGTACACAAAACATACTCAAGAATAGATTATTTTTTAGTTGACTCTATGTTTATCCCATTTATTTATAATTCAAAATACCATAACATTATAATCTCAGATCACGCACCTGTAACATTCATGATTAAATTAAATGGAATGTCCGAGAAACAAGCATATTGGAGATTTAACCCACAAATTTTGAACGAAAGATCATGCCTGGAATATATTATTAAACAGATTCAAATATTTTTTGAGGTAAATGACAACCCTGACACACCTACTTCTCTTATGTGGGAAACGTTTAAAGCGTATGTTCGAGGTACATTAATTTCTGCTCAAGCATTTTATAATAAAGAGAACAGGATTAAGCAACAAACATTGGAAATTGAAATCAAGCAACTAGATATAGAAAATGCGAGAATGCCATCTACTTTAAAACATAATAAAATTGCTGTATTGAAATATAAATTAAATAAAATGTATTCAGAACAAGTAATAAAACTTTATCAAAAAACCAAACAACTACATTTTGAATTTGGAGACAAACCACAAAAATTATTATCACGTCAGTTACGAAAAATGGAAGGGGAAAAAACAATTCATAAAATTAGAACAGAGACAGGAGAATTATTAAAAATGCCCAAGGACATAAATGATAGAGTTCTCCAATACTATCATAACCTTTATTCAACTAAAACCGTAGCACAATCAGAAGGAATAGCAGATTTTTTAATAAAATGTAATTTAAAAGGTTTAGATTCAAACGATAGAGAATTATTAGAAAGGGAGATTACGATAAAGGATATTGAGGAGTCTATTGGCTCTTTAAAAAATGGTAAAGCAGTAGGACCAGATGGTTTAGGTTCCGAATTTTATAAAAAATTTTATGATTTGCTTAGCCCACGTTTACAAAGACTGTATGAGTATATATATACTCAACAGAAACTTCCAGACACTTTAAATGAATCAATAATAACACTTATTCCTAAAGCTGATAAAGATCTGGAAGACCCGGGATCATACAGAGCAATTGCACTTTTAAATACAGATCAGAAAATTTTAACTAAAATACTAGCGTATAGATTAAGTACAGTGATGAATAAATTAATACACCCTGACCAAACAGGCTTTATTCAGAAACGATACTCATATTATAATCTAAGAAGATTATTTAATATTATATATTCCAAGAGAATTATTAATGAAGATCTAGCAATAATTTCACTTGACGCTGAAAAAGCATTTGATCAGGTCGAATGGCCTTATTTATTTTCGGTGATGGAAAATATGCAGCTAGGGGAGAAATTCTGTACATGGATAAAACTGTTATATACAAATCCCACGGCTAGAATATTTACAAATCAAAGGTTGTCACCTAAATTTAGCCTATCTAGAGGTTGTAGACAAGGATGCCCATTATCTCCATTATTATTTGCGCTTGCTATTGAGCCACTGGCAGAAAGAGTTAGGGGGCATCCGGAAATACATGGGTATAACACAAAGGACACAGTGAATAAAATTTCTCTATACGCAGATGATGTATTAATTTACATTACAAAACCAGAAATTAGTATTCCAAACTTATTAAAGCTAATAACCCAATTTGGTTCACTTTCAGGATACAGAATAAATTGGAATAAAAGTGAAATTATGCCAATAAGGGAACATAACAAACAGATAATACAACAATTTCCATTTAAAATAGTAAATGAAAAATTTAAATATCTAGGTATTTATGTAACTAAGATATATACATCATTATTTAAAGCAAATTTCCCCCCATTACTGAACAAACTACATAAGAATATTCAATACTGGAAAACACTTCCTATCTCAATGGTAGGCAAAATCAATGCCATAAAAATGATTTTTTTACCGCAAATATTATATCTTTTTCAGACAATTCCGATATATCTGGCAAAAAACTTTTTTTTAAATTGGACTCTATTGTTAATGATTTTATCTGGGATTATAAGAATCATAGGATAAACAAAAGACACTTGTGTAAATCAAAAATAAATGGAGGCTTGGTTTTACCCAATTTTTTGTTTTATTTCTGGGCAGTTAACATTAAAAATATGAATTTCTGGTTGGAAGAAATAGATCATCAACCAGACTGGTTAAAAATGGAAAAGGAAGATTGTTTACCTTTTGATATCGGTTCGATATTATTTGCTACGGCTAAATTAAACAAAAAAATTTATAGGGAAAACCCTATAATATTTAGTGCTATAGGAATTTGGAAACAACTAAAAAAGACATTAAAATTAGATAATTTATCACTTTTTCTTCCAATTGTGAATAATCCTTTGTTTAAGCCTTCATGGTTGGACAGGGGTTTTACACAATGGAAGAATTATGGAATTAAAAATATGGGACAACTTTACAAGGAAGGCACTTTTCTGACATTTCAGGAATTGCAACAGACTTATGGGCTTCGAGGAAATGATTATTTCAGATATCTTCAATTTAGAGATTATGTAAAATCGAACTCCCAAAATTTTCGAATTAGAAATTCAGAAATTCTTGATGAATGCTGGAACAAACATCCTAATACAGAAAAATTAATATCTTATATATATAATATCTTATTAGACAGTGACATTCCTTCGACGGACTTACACAGACAAACATGGGAAAAAGAATTAAATCAAGTAATAACGAAAGATACTTGGGAAGAAAGTTTGCAACACATACATCAGTGTTCACTAAACGCTAGACATTCTCTAATACAATTTAAAGTAATACATAGGTTACATTATTCAAAAACAAAATTACATAAAATTTTTCAACATATCTCACCTATATGTGATAAATGTCAACATTTAGAAGCTACATTATCTCATATGTTTGCAAACTGTATAAAAATTAAAAAATTCTGGGTAAATATTTTTAGTATAATATCTAAAGTAACCAGCACACAATTGGACCCAGACCCAAAATTAATAATACTCGGAATATTAGAATTAAATCAAACACTTAGAACAACACAAAGAAACTTTATTGATTATAGTTTAATAACAGGAAAAAAATTAATTCTAAAATTTTGGAAAGGCCCTACGGCCCCCACAATCAAAATGTGGATTATAGAAATGACGGAGACCTTAAACGTGGAAAGAATCAGATTTTCCCTGTTGGACAAACAGGAATTATTCGCTGGAACATGGTCTCCTTTTATTGATTACTTAAAGGGTCAGAATGGTTCAGCACAGGAACCTGACTAGCACGCGGGCTAAAGAATGGATGAAATACTATACTCTGAAATGTACGAATATATCTCGAATGAAGTCTTTTTTATTTTAATAAATTTTTCCATTCTTCTTTAACTATCTTTTTCCTTTTTTTTTTTTTGTTTTTTTTTTTTTTTTTTGTTTTTGTTTTTCTTCTCTTTCTTTTCTTTCTTTACTTCATCTATCTCTTTAGTTCTATCTAGTTTAAAAAAAAAAAAAGGCAAAAAGTATTGGAGACAATGTAATAATAATTGACAATATTATCAATTTAAAAATGTAAGACTATGTAATGATGTAATTAGGTTATGTACCTATCTCCAATAAAAAATATTTTCAAAAAAAAAACAAAAAAAAAAACTACCAGTGATCCAATTCCATTACTTCCCATGCTGGGAATGCCAGCATATCGTATTTCAGGGTTGTTAGATGCACCCAAGATATGGCAATATCATCAATGTACCCTGTAAATTTACCAAGTGGGCATTTGATCACTTAATATGAAGTTTACCGTGCCTGCAGATTTTTTTGCAACCACCCTATGATAATCACGTGCTAGCAATCTTTGAAACACTCCTCATGGTGATGGGCAGCAGACATTTACAAATGGAAGCTGTTATGACTGCACAGTAGGTTGAAAACATTGCATTATTGCAATGGTCATGCTCACCGTATTGACCTGATAGGATCTGGTTTAACAACTGTATGCTCTCCCACATTATTCCAGAATACCAGCAAAACTTTTGATTTACAATTGAATCATTAAGTGAACACAATTTAGAAAGGATGTTGTTAAATATATAGAATGGCAATAATGGTCATTATAATGCAAACTGGGACAAAAATAAAATAAAGCACATACAAAAGAACATAAAACAAATGAAATCATAGTCTTCCAATATTGATCTCTTTGGCATAATTCCTCACCATATGATCCCTTAAGAGATCTACACAAGGATTTATTTCATACATCAGCACCCAGTATTGACAACAAAATTCTAGTTTCAAAGTATTGATTCTGCAATGTTCCTCAATGTTTTAATAGACCATGTAAATCATTGATTCAGGAGGCGAGGTGAAGTATCTCCATGAGATACTTTCAAACATCATAGCTAAGTTGAATTAATAGGTTAATCATGCCCTATTTCTTGAAAATGGATTGACAATTTTTTCTCCAATGCTCAGGTTTGGTCAGACACCCAACTCCGAAATTACTGCACACTGTTCTGGGCACATCTTCCTGGACCAGCCTACATGATTGCTTCTTACCTATCAGATCAATCTCCCACCTGTATCTCAATTACACAAATATGATTAAACTAAGAATGAAGGAATAGCTTCTGTGCATTTAACAAAAAATTCATTAAATTGAACATTAATGGATACAATTATTCAGAAATGTTCCTACAATTATTTTTAAAGAATTGGCCAAATATTTTCAACATGATATGATAAAGCCCCCTCACCCCCCCTCCCCCACGGTGGACTGATCCAAAAGATTAAGATGCATGGGATTCAAAGTGAAATTGTCATATAGATTCAGAACTGGCGGGGTTGTGGTTGAAGGACGTTATTCAGGCTGGATGTCTGTGACCATTGGAGTTCCGCAGGGATCTGTACTGAGACCCGTGTTGTTTGTGATATATATATATAAATGACTTGGACATAAATGTAGGCTGGTTGGTTAGTAAGTTAGCGGGGGATGCAGCTGGTAGAGCTACTGCCTCACAGCACCAAAGACTCAGGTTTGATCCTGACCTTGGGTGCTGTCTGCCTGGAGTTTGCACGTTCTCCCTGTGAACACGTGAGTTTCCTCCAGATGATCCAGTTTTCTTCCACATGCCAAAGATGTACCGGTTCATAGGTTAATTGACCGCTGTAAATTGCCCTTATGTGTGGGCGTGAATGAGAAGCCAATTCAAACCATTTTTTGTCTTGTTTTTTGCCTCTGACGAGAAAAAGCAGTTCACGCAGTTGGGGTGTCTGTAATTTACTGATTAGCCTGTGCATAAACCCTGCTTTGACCGAGAAGGGGTGCTTCAACTGGTACCTCAGAAATGAAGAACATTCCAATGACATTATTTCTTAAATTTTCTAGTCTAAATCAGGATGAGGATTTCAACCACTCATACACGTTGGTGTCAGACTTCTCCAGTTACAGCTGTCAGAAAAAGAACTTCGGCCTCCTCTCTAAGTTGTAAAATAAATGAGTAAAATACTATAACTCCAAAAACCAAGAGATTAAAGCATTACTATTTTTGCATACAAATAGAACAATCAGAGGTAATGATGAAATTCAGTAATCTGATGTCTTACCACACAACCATCCACATCTGAAATAATGTTAGAATTACATGACTATAAACCCCTAAGGCAATGCTACATAACTTCAGAATCCATTCAATGATGATTTGTTACTAACCTTGTGAAAGTGTATCACAGGTTCAGGATGAATTCGAATTAGTTGCAAACATGACCGATACCCCTGAAAGAGCTGTGCAAACAATCTAAGGAATACTGCCCTAACTTCCTTATCCTAGAGAGGAAAAAATAACAGTTAGAAGTGTATTAAAGACTTATTAATTCCATAAAGTTCATTCATAGAAATAGAAAATTGTTGAAACAATCAGACTCACCAACATACGGAGATTAGACGGAGCAGTACGAACAGGAGGGAAAGCATAATCAGCTACCTCCAGATCTGGATGAATAACCTAAAACATATTAATAATTTCACTTGAGAAGTCCATCCTATTATTAAGTTTCATAGTCTCTTCAACCAGCATGGAATTTAATGCTATTAAATTAAGCAAGTTCTAGCTTAAGTAATTCTACTTTGGTGATATCACAGCATGACAAAAGAATGATGATATACAACCTGGATTATGAGAATGTTATCTAATGAACTGAGTAATTCAAAAACGCTTAACAATGAATTACCGTTTTTTAAATTACATTTTGAAAATAATCAAAAAAAGGAACTTGGATAATAAACATTACTGCAAACACAAATAAGTTAAAAAAATAATCTAACTTTCCCTTATTACCTATCTGCTAGGAGCTGTACAATCACTTCCAACTCAAAGATTCTGGTGGAGTGGAGGTGTCTAATTTGGTTCATGATCCATGACCAGATTTACCAAAAGCAGAGTACAGCAATGAAGGATTCACTGGCAAGATATCTGAGCAAATTCAAGACTTCTACATTTACTTATGCAATTAATCCCAACTGTCTGCCATGAACTGCAGGTATTTATCAACTTGACAATGGCCAAAGGCTCTTAATCCCCATTTTCCCATCACGTGTAGCGAGAGAGAACAGTACATAGGTTCTTTGTAACAAATTACAAAATGACTTTAACCCATTCTTTGTGGACAGACATTAAAATTAGACTACTGGGATTCAAATACCAAGGGACATGATACTTAGCTAGGCAGGCAACTAGACTGAGCTAAATTAAACTTGGAGAAACACATAACAGGTGCGAGAACATGTTCAAAGATGGTGATTTTTCTTTGCAAGAGGAGTATGTCAGCTGCTATTGATATTGACTATCATTGGACAGATGATAGGTACTTTTGTAGTTAACAGCAAGAGAACACCCCGAGTCCAGATGGTGTATGCAATGAAGCAGGTGTTTCTAGAATGGGAGTGGGTTTGGAAATTCCTGGGAATTCGATCAGGAGATTGAAGCCGTCATATTATATGACTTGTAAACAGTAAAAAGCTGAGAAAATAGAGTTTAGTATGAGCTGTGAAAGAGTGAAATGAGAAAAGAGAGGAGATGTAAAGCAAAAAAAAAGACGTTGTCACCCAAAATCTGTTGGGAAAACAATAGAGAAGTAGTTGGTTTATAATAATAATAAAAACAATCCTTCACTAGTGAAGTAAACCATCACTATTCATGTCAGATTTTATCATTAAACCAGGAAAGGGGGTGGCGGAGGAGATATTATTCCTGCAGCAATTATATGGAAACAAGAAAAAAAACAGACAAAGTCATCAAATACAAATAAATGACTGTCCAGATTGCCAGCTGTGTTTTTTAAATCATGTTGTTATCAAAAATATAACTTACAAGAGAAAGTGCGTCTTGTGTTTGATGTAAAAGAGGTTCTGGCAACTGGGAGAGGTGAATACATTCTGGGATTTTTATGGTACCTCCATCCAAATCAGCAATAATCACATCCAACTAGAAAAATAAAACAATTAAAAAGAATATGTAGAAAACTGGTATCAAAAATTAGGAATGATTTCTGAAAAGTGCCACATTATTTATAAACTTTACACAATTCCTAAAAATATTACACTGAGACATGGGAATTGCCCATCTTAAATAGACCTGTCAGCTCAAATCATCCACAATGCCATTTATTCTCCACGCAAGCATAAATCATATTCCTAAACATCAATGTTTTGTATTCAATTTGTATATTAATGTTCTAAAAATGCCACAGCATCAATAATAATACATTGTTAAAATATGCAACTTTCTTAGCAGAGTCCTGATCATGAAGACTCAGAAATTTTCAAGATATTCAACTGTTTTTGCAGATATCTAGTGCAACATTGAGCTTCACAAGATTTTGCTACTAGCTCTAGATCATGAAAACATTAGATCCCAAAATGGACTGAGAGACCACCAGTAATACCAGGTTTATGCTGTTATGGCTGAATTATTGAAATAGCAATCAAGCTTCTGGACCACTGTTCTACAACGATGATTGCTGATCACAAAATAGCTGCTGGGGAATTTAAATTCAAGTATTAAATAAATCTGCAATTCAAGTAGCGATTTATGATACGAATGAAAATTTGTAACATTTTACCTATGGTAAAACTAGTGGGATTGCCTTTTTAAAGAAAACTCATTTGGTTCATTAAATCCTTTAGCCAAATAATCAGGATTCTGGACCTACCAATGTTGCTAACCTTGTTCAGGAACAATTATTGTTGGACAGCAATGTCAGTAAAGTCCACATTCTGTGAACAAATAAATGAAGCACAATCACCCCGGCTGATGATAATCCTGATACCCCTAACATCTTTTTCAAATTAATCAAACAATTAATCAATCAATCAATGTTTCTATTTAATTCCAGTTCCAACTTTTCCAGAGGAACTGTATAACTCTCACAAGGGACAAGGCCCCTTGGACCCTATCATCAAATGCTGTCTTGAACTGGCTCCAGTGGCCTGCAGAGCATTCCAACACAAAGACATACGAGTGCAACTCTCTTTCTTGATTGTTAATGCTCAAACTAATACAAATCAAAACATTTAACTGAGTACATTTCAACAATTTTCAATCATAAAGCAATTTAAATCTAGTGAGAAATATCATACCAGAGAATGTGTTTTGGTAATAATGTAGACACGTTGTGCTGTGCAAAATGTATACAAATGGGCTGTGACATACCAGTTCGTGAATTTCACTGTGAAACATGGAGTGTACACCAATGATAAATGGAGTTGGTGAGCTTAGTACTTCCAAGAGTCGTGAAGGGAGAATCGGAATGTAAGGGTAACTAGGGAGAAACAAAAAAGGAAAGAGAATTGGCAGCATTAATCACATTTTACGGAAAAAAATCCAGTCATTTTTTTCTTCTGTGTGCTCAGCCAGTAGCCTCTTGGGCTGTTCAATCGACAGATTTTAATAAATAACAGATCTAAAAATATAAACTCAGCTTCTTCATGGCTTTATTGGTAATAAAATGCTTTTGCTGGCCTGCAATTTTCATATTTAACTTTAAATAAATGCAATTAATAAAGCAATTGCAACATTCTTGGTTTGATAATTACAGTATTTACCGTTTAAATGCGCTAAAATCACAATGAAGTCAGTGAAATAATCTCCCTGCAAAACCAAAATTTAAGGAAATACTAGATTGCCAGGCATTTTCCCAAAAAAATAAAACTGCAAAATAAACTAATTTCATTGACAGCCAAGACTGAAACAGCTAATTTCTTTATTTAAAGTTTGTAAAGTATTTTAAAAGTCTTAAAAAGATAGCCACTGGCTTAATTGTTGATAAAGTTTGCATTTCCCATTAAATAAACTGTGCTGCATTTGGAATCTAGATTCTAGTTTTTTGTGTATGATTTCTCTTGCTCTCTCTCTCTCTCTCTCTCTCTACCTCACCTCCATGAATTTAACTCCCATTTCACACATTATCCAAATGTCTCCACAACATAACAGACATAGCCCATATTCTCTCCCATCCTTCCCCCTTCTCTTAGGACATGATTGTTTTCTATTTTTTCCCAATTCTGACAAAAGTCTGACACATGAACTCTGCATTTCTTTCCAAAGACACCATTGGATTGACTGAATGTTTCTTGTTTCCTTTCCTTTGTTTCAGATTCATTGCATCCACAGTTTTTGGTTTCCAAAAGCTACAGACATATTTACCCGCTAGGGTAGGATTAATAATAACATTGAACGACTCCTGTCCGTCACTTTCTCATGATTGAAGAAGAAAGGCCATAACTAAAAATGCAGCTCAGTGATTGAGACCATTATAATCATTTTGAATAATGCACATTGCGTCAATATGATCCGAATAAAGCCAATGATAAGTCTCATAAAGTTTGAAGGATCTCAACGCAAAACATCACCTGTCCATTCCCTCCCCAGATGCAGCCCGACTGCTAAGTTCCTCTAGCACTTTATGATTTGTTCAAGATTCCAGTATGTACAGTCTCTTGTGTCTCAATGATAAATCTTATTAGAGCCATTTGGTCATACAGCATGGAAACAAGCACTTTGGCTTGCCCACTCCAAACAACATGCCCATCAAACTAGTCCCACTTGCCTGCGTTTGGTCCATATTCCTCTAAACCTACCCTATCCATACACCTAAATGTTTCTTAAATGTTGTGATGGTATGTAGCTCAACTACCTCCTACGGCAGCTTGTTCCATATGCCTACCACCCTTTGTGTAAAAAATGTTGGCCCTCAAGTTCCTGTTAAATATTTCTTCCCTCACCTTAAACCTGTCCTCTGGTTCTCAATTCTCCCACTCTGGGTAAAATACTTCACTTATTTTCCACTTATTAGAAAGAACTTATGAATTATGAAATGTTAATTCCTGTTCAAAATATGTAGGAAAGAACTGCAGATGCTGGTTTAAATCGAAGGTAGACACAAAATGCTGGAGTAACTCAATGGGACAAGCAACATCTCTAGATGCTGCCTGCATTTTGGGTTGACGTTCCAGTTCAAAATAGATATCAATTAACCACTCTATATTGTTCATATTTTGAAAAAATAGTCATGCATTACCTCTTGACATTGATGAAATGTCAATGAAAAGATTCAAAATAACTCCACAGAATATAACGAGGCTCATGACATCTAGCAGCATATTCTTACTAGTACCCCATGTACTGTATTTATGTTCTGTTAAACATTTCAGCCCTTTAACGCACTATCTTGATAAATGTTATAAACTAAATTCTATACGAGCAGGGTCTATAAATTATATTTATGCATATTAAAAGTTGATGCATTATGGAAGTCTCCAGAGGAAAAAAAAACATTATTTCATATATTTTATGGAATGTAATAGGAATTAAGGTCTCACCTATATTTCAGAGGGAATATTAAAGACTCTAGTGCTCTGGATGCTTCACCGAGCCTCTGATGACTAGTTGAGTGGAAAATAATCTTGTTTTCTGTAAGCACGGCACAGAAAAGGCTGAATACTTGTTGGATGCCTTTAAATAGAAAAGTAAATAAAATAGCATTGCAACCCAAAAACTTTAAATCTGTTTATGACCTAATTTAGTATCAGGAATATTAAGTAAATCTAATGCAAGTTAACTTTAATTACACCATTGCACATTTCTATGTTAACAAATATATTTCGTAGGATTAGTATTATTGCAACCCAAACTAAAATACACATCAACAATCTGAAGTTCATTTGTACATTTTAGCTTTCAAATGTATATATTATAAATAAAAAATGCTTGGTGCTAATGATGATACTGATATACTAACATTAATTGAACTCAAATGGCTCAACACAGCTGGAGAAGAGGTGTCCAGACAGAAATGTCCGAGAGTGGGCTCAACTGGGGAGATCTCGAAAGAATTGCCAACAACTGAGGGAGGTGGAGGACATTTGTCAATGGCCTTTGCTCCCTAGAGGAATAAAGGGCTTAAGTAGAAGAAGAAGAAGAAGAAGAAGAAGAAGAAGAAGAAAAAGGAGAAGAACAAGACGAAGAAATGGCTCAGTAATATCTCTCTACCCAAATCTTGTCTGTCCAATTTGACGCCATTTCTAAAGTACACAATTTTTACTTAATTACAAAGTTAATCATGGATTGGCAATAAATGATGCATTACTACAGTCACCCAAATACCAAGAATATGTGGGGGTCTTCGGAAAGGGAACAATGCAGAGCACAGACAGACAGGGTGCATCAGGTAGTGTTAAGAGTGTAAAAGCACAAAAGTACACTGGTAAATAATGCCAGTGTGAGGAGGAAGGTTAAGATAAAATTGAAGGCAAAAAAAACATGAAAAGGATTAGACAGCTCATTTATATTAATTTCTGTATAAGGATTTTACTGAGGTTAGAGAAAATGGAAATAATGTAACTACATTTGACGTATGTGAATACACAAGTGTATTAAATTCTCCACTGCTCCTGAGAACTTCTAGCCCATGACCACCCAAAGTGAAGCAGCAGCGTTCAGGACGAGAACCCGAAGGCTATGTATCAGAATGGAAGAAGTACACGCCCTGACAAACTAGTACTCTGTTCACTTCTACCCCATCTGCAGTAATCTGCAGTTCTCACCTTGGCCTTACTAGCAGCATCAGAACCCACAATACAGGGATGGGAACAAATCATCCTCTATCCCAAGGGACTAGGCTAAGAAGGTAAATAAGGTTATTGCAGTCACCAGAGTGAAAATGAATATGGAGATTGTTGAGGCATTGGATACACTAAAGATTGATAGCACAGTGCTAATATATATAGTGATGGAACTTAAAGTAGGTTTGTCACCAGGACCCGGTGGAATCTATCCTACAATTTAGAGGAAAGTACAAGCGAAAATCGTGGAAACGCTGATCACAATTTCCCAATGCTCTTTGGATGCAAGAGTGGAACAGTGGACTGGAGAGTGGAAAATACTACTCTGTTCAAAAATAGCGAGTAAGGATATCCCAGCAATGCACGCCTGATAGCTGAAGCCTTGGTGGTAGGAAAGGTTGGAGGAAAATGATTAAGGGAAGCCAGAATGGATTTGTTAAGGCAAACCCTGCTTAATCGCTATGGCAACATTTTGTCAGAAAGTAACAAATAAAGTAGATAAGCGAAATACAGCCAATGTGGCATACATAGACTTCCAAAAAGGCACAGGAAAAAAGGACATTATTCTACATGAGTACGGCGTAGAGGGACCTGTGGAAATTAATGCTAAAGTTCTTAAAAGTGGCAGGGCGGATTAAGAAAGCTGCTAATAAGGCAAACACAAGTCTAGGCTTTCTAAATAGAGGCATGTCGTTTTTCTGGTTGCTTTCCGAACTGGTGGCCTGTGGTTGGTGGTGTGCCTCAGGGATTGGTGCTAGGCCCATTGCTGTTTGTGGTTTACATCAATAATTTGGATGAGAATGTACAAGGTATGATTAATACATTTGCAGATTACACTAAAGTAGGTGGTATCACAGATGGTTATCAAACATTACAGCAGGATATTGATCAGCAGGGCAAGAGATCTGAGGAATGGCTAATGTGGTTTAACGCATTTAAGTGCGAGGTGTTGCAGTTTGGGAACTCAAACCAAGGCAACAACTTTACAGTTAATAACTGGACCCTAGGGAGTGTTGTAGAGCAGAGGAGTGCAGGTGCACAGTTCCTGGAAAGTGGCATCACAGTTAAGAGTGGTCAAGGAGGCTTTTGGTACATTGGCCTTCATCTGGCAGTGCATTGAGTATAGAAGTTGGGATATTATCTTATAGTTGTACAAGATGTTGGTGAAGCCACATTTGTAGTATTATGTTCAGTTTTGGTCACCCTGCTATAGAAAGGATTTAGTTAACCTGGAAAGAGTGCAGAGTATATTTACGAGGAGGTTGCTAGGACTCGAGGACCTGAGAGGGAGAGGTTGAGCAAGCCAGGAGTTTATTGGGAGAGAAGGAGGCTTTTGGCAGATAAGCCTTCATTTGGGGTATTGTGTTCAATTCTGGGAACCATGTTATAGGAAAGATGTTGTTAGATTGGAAAGGGTGGAGAGATTTACAATGCTGTTGCCAGGACTAGAGGGTCTGAGATATAGGGAGAGGTTGAGCTGGCTGGGACTATATTCCCTGGATCGCAGGAGGATGAGGGGTGATCTTATAGAGGTGTATAAAATCATGAGAGGAATAGATCGGGTAAGTGCAAAGTGCCTCTTGCCCAGAATCGAGAACTAGAGGGCATAGGTTTAAGGTGAAAGGAAAGATTTTATAGGAATCTGAGGGGTAACGTTTTCAAGCAAAGGGTGTATGGAATGAGCTGTGGAGTAAGTAGTTGAGGCAGGGACTATCACAACATTTAAAGCAGCAATTAGACAGGTACATGGATATGACGGGTTTAGAGGGATATGGGCCAATTGCAGGAAAGCGGGTCTAGTGTAGATGGAACATATTGGTTGGGTTGGGCAGAAGGGCCTATTTCCATACTGCATGTCTCCTTGTGGGGAATAGATAGAGTAACGCGCAGAACCTTTTATGCAGAGTAGGGTAATCAAGAACCAGAGGACATAGGTTTAAGGTGAGAGGGTAAAGGTTTAATAGGAACCAGAGGAGCAATTTTTTCCACACATAGGATGGTGCGCATATGGATGAGCTGCCAGAGACAGTAGTTGAGGCAAGTACTATAACAACATTTAAAAAATATTTGAACAGGTACATGGATAGGAAATGTAGAGAAAGATATGGAGCAAATGCAGACATGCATAGATGGGGCATCCTGGTCAGCATGGACACGTTGGGCTGAAGAGCCTGGTTCCATTCTGTATGACTCTATGACTATGTCTCTATGTCATAGATTACAAAGACATGGGAATTGGGCCGAACTTTTATAAAACAAGTCTTAAGTGGATTACTATGTTCAATTTTATTTGCCTCATTACAGAAAGGATGTGAAGACTTTAGAGAGAGTCCAGAAAAGATTTAAGAGATTGGTTGCTGGAATATTTATGTTAGTTTAGAGATACAGCATGGAAACAGGCCCTTCGGCCCACCAGGCCACACCGACCATTGATCAACCATCTCATCCATTCCCCACACAATTGGTGTAATTTAATCGGAGAATGAGTGATTGCAACTACAGGGACAGAGCAACTGAACTTGTTTTCAAAGAGACGACTTCTGTGTTGTAAACATTCTATGATTAAACTGATGATGCAAAAGGGATTAACATTCTCATAACCAGAGCACTAAAACATGTACTTGGATACAAGTTACTTAAACTAAAGAAAATCAAAACTATGATTGGGTTGACAGTGGAGATGCAATGGCAAAGATTTCAAGACCGCATGGATAAACTGGAAATTGTTCATCCCTGTCTGGCAAAAAAATAAAACTGAGAAGGTGGCTCAACCGTGGCTGACAAGGGAAGTCAAGGATAGTGTTAAATCCAAGGAAGAGACATATAAATTGGCCAGTAAATGCGGCAAACCAGAGGACTGGGAGAAATTTAGAACTCGACAGAGGAGAACAAAGGGATTAATTAAGAGGGGGTAAAATGAGCATGAAAGAAAGCTTGCAGGGAATATAAACACTGACTGTAAACGTTTCTTTAGGTATGAAAAAAGGAAAAGAATAGTGAAGATGAATGTAGGTCCATTACAGCCAGAGACAGATGAATTTATAATGGAAAACAAGGAGGGAGAGAGAAAATGGGGAATTGTAGACCAGGAAACAAGGAGGGAGAGAGAAAATGGGGAATTGTAGACCAGTTAGCCTTACATCGGTAGTGGGGAAGATGCTGGAGTCGATTATTAAAGATGTTATCGCAGCGCATTTGGAAAGCAGTGACGGGTTCGGTCAAAGTGAGCATGGATTTACGAAGGAGAAATCATGCTTGACTAATCTTTTGGAATTTTTTAACAATGTAACAAGTAGAATGGACAAGGGATAAGGTTATAATCTGGCCTTTCAAAAAAACTATTGACTAGGTCCCACACAAGAGATTAGCGTGTAAAATTAGAGCACATGGTATTGGGCATAGGGTATTGACATGGATAAAGAACTGGTTGGCAGACAGGAAGCCAAGAGTAGGAATTAACGGGTCAATTTCAGAATGGCAGTGTCTAGTAGGGTGCCGCAAAGCTCGGTGCTGGGACTCCAGTTGTTTACAATATATATTAACGATTTGGACGAGGGAATGTAACATCTCTAATGCCCCTATCGCACTTAGGAAACCTGAACGGAAACCTCTGGAGACTTTGCGCCCCACCCAAGGTTTCCGTGCGGTTCACGGAGGTTCCCCAAGGTTTTTGTCAGTCTCCCTAATGGTCGAAAGTGGTTTCTGCTTCATCTATGTTCCGGCAATTATTACAAAAAATTCAAAACCGGCCATGACTAAAAATAGGTTGCCGTTTAAAAAATTGGTAATTTTTTAGTCGAAGCCGGTTGCGATGCTAGTTGAAGGTGGTTGCTGGAGGTTGCAGGTGGTTACCGGAGGTTGCAGGTAGTGGAAGGTATGGCCTGGGCATGTATGGCCTGGGCATGTATGGCTGCTGAAGGAACTGGCTCACTTATCTTCATTTATGATACAACTGCTGATGGTAGTAGCAATAATGAATTCTGAAGTGTATAGACACATCCTATCTGCTCAAGTTCAAACACATGCCTCAAAACTCATTGGCCGGCGGTTCATTCTACAGCAAGACAATGATCCCAAACACACTGCTAAAGCAACAAAGGAGTTTTTCAATGCTAAAAATGGTAAATTCTTGAGTGGCCAAGTCAATCACCCTATCTAAACCCAGTTGAGCATGCCTTTTATATGCTGAAGAGAAAACTGAAGGGTACTAGCCCCCAAAACAAGCACAAGCTAAAGATGTCTGCAATACAGGCCTGGCAGAGCATCAACAGAGAAGACACGCAGCTACTGGTGATGTCCATGAGTCACAGACTTCAAACAGTCATTGCATGCAAAGGATATGCAACAAAATACTAAACAAGACTACTTTAATTTACATGACATTGCTGTGTCCCAAACATTATGGTGCCCTGAAATGGGGAGACTATGTATAAACATTGCTGTAATTTATACATGATAAAACCAAAATGTATAAAAATGGCCTTTAATAAAATCTGACAACGTGTACTTTAACCACATGTGATTTTTTCTATTACAAATCTCAAATTGTTGAGTGGAGAGGCAAATAAATAAATGATGGGTCTTTGTCCCAAACATTATATAGGGCACTGTATTTTCTACGTTTTTGTGTCTCTATGATACTAAATAAAATGATTTTATATAACATTTGTATTTTTAATTTAAAGGTCATCACTTTTATTTCAAGGCACCTATTTCATGCTCGAAACACATTGGCGTGCTTTCAAATCTACCTTTGTTAGAGAGGTAGAGAATGGAACTCATTTTTGTCTATGCTGTAAATTGAAATGAAAGCCAAAAAGCATCATTACACACATTCCATTTAAAGTATGCAGAGAACTACCCGCAGATCCCATGAGACAGTTTTTCTTATGTTTTTAATAGAATTCAGTATGTTTTTAATTAGTTATAGTGAAAATACAAGTAATGGCAAAAACAAACCTATGCAAAACAAAATATTATTGGACTAATTTTTAGATGATTGTTCACAAATATTATTTTGTAAAGTATTGATCATATTGTCCTTAGTCCACATTTCCTGAAGCATATCATATGATCTGGCACTGATCATGTTTTTCCTGTTATGCTTGTAGCACAGTAGAGAAACTCATTTCATCTTAAGTGCTTCGTACCCCTCAAAATAATACTCATTACTGACAAGTGGCTTTTTTTTTTTCATCTAAATACAGCGATTCAGAGAACTTAAAACATTTAGGAGAGAAAAAAAAACGCGATACGTTGTAATACAACACAATTTCATTTACAATTATTTTACTCAACGTAATTGCCTTGAATTCCATGTATTTTTCCACCACCAGACATTCCTTGTGCTAAACATACTGTAATTTTTTGAGACATTCGCCAATTTGAATAATTAGTAATTTGAGCATCAACTGCCCATCAATTTAAGTCAGAAACTTTTACATACAGCTCTAGTTTCGTTTTTTTCGTTTAGTTTAGAGATACAGCCCCTTCAGCCCCTTAGGAAACAGGCCCTTCAGCCCACCAAGTCTGCAGTGGCCAGCGATCCCCACACATGCACACTATCCTAAACACATTAGGGACAATTTACTTGTCCCACGCCAATTAACCTGCAAACCTGTACGTCTTTGGACTGTGAGAGGAAACCTAAAATCTTGGAAAAAACTGACGCGGTCACGGGGAAAACGTACAAACTCAGTACAGACAGCACCCGTAATCGGGGTCAAACCCGGGTCTCCGGCGCTGCAAACCAGCAACTCTACCGCTGCGCCACCACGGTAATCATATGCAATTATAAATCAATATGGCCAATCAGATGAAAGTTATTGTGTTGCTCAGTCTTAAAACATTTAATTTGCTAATCAAAGTGCAATTTCACACAAAGTAACAATGGTAATCTTTTACTTAAGTTTATTTTCAACCAGAATCCAAATAGACCTTTGTTAATGAAGTGATTTTCATTGTCTAGCAATATAATAACTTCATTATTTTCTTTGCAATGTTTTTCACTTGGGTATGTGAAAAAATGTTGATGTTCTTATTGCCTGTTCAGGCTACTTTGACTATTTCACATCACCAGGTTTTCAACCCTTGTGCACAAAATGCATTTGTTTGTTTTTGCTTTGCTGTATGAATAATTTTATTACAAATACACAATACCCTATATATAAAGCTGTAATCTCGATATGTACTCTGATGCTGTAAGGTTGTACTCAATTTTTCTCCTTCATTCAACTCTCTATTTATTTTAAGCAGAAATTTAGAGTCCATGGATATACTCTAGATTAACATGTTGTAATTCATGGGTCAACCATGATAATTGCTGTGAAACATGTTTGTTGCATCAGTGTTTACTTAGCTCTTCAGATCACTGAAAGGCAATTAATTTCCTGTAGGAAATAACACTTACAAAAAACAATCACCAACAAATCATGATGGACTCATCAACAGAACAAATGTTTCATCTTTAAAAAACGTAACAACATCCTGTTGGTAACAGAGACATATACACAAGGAATGATTTTGGAAATAACATCTATTTCCTGATTTCGAAGTTAAGAATCCAACATGAAACGTACTTATGATTTGCCCAAACAATTATGATCAATTTATGCAGTACTTTTCCACGTGCTACAACTCAACATTCTTGGCAAACAAAGATTTGTTTTTAATCTGATTTGATAATCATTGTACTAATGTAACTAAACAAGAACACCCACTTTAAAAGATGCTTGGACTGTATGGACTGTAGATCAGCAATTTTAAACAATATTTTGTGCAATACTATTAAGTTTCATCCTGAAGAATTTCCATCTGATATTTTCAGATATATTGGAAGTGAGATGATAACATTCAACCACTAAGCAAAAAAACAAATACATTCTGAGTAACACAATTCAAAAACCATGTGAGCATATCCCTTGGGTTTATGTCTGTAGATGTCCTTAAATGACAGAAACGGAGTAAAAAAACAATGGAAACAGCTTAGGCAGGAGAAATTAGCCGTTTGTACTTACGTAGCATCAAAAAATGTTAGGAAATATCTCAAATACGCCACTCGTTAGATGTACAAATGATTATAAAAATTAAAAGATCTGTCAAAAAGAATCAGCTCAAATTCTTAAACAACTGTCCTCTGAAAGTACTCAAGCACACTATAAGAAATCGAAAATAAATTAACATTTGTCTTTCATTCTCCCAGGCAACTGCCCGAAGGTAAAGTAGACTATTGACAAATTTGGTGCTTTTAGTGACTGTTGGCCCAATTTCACTTCATCAATAAGACCACCAGCATTCATTTCAAATCATCTGACTGTGCTTGTCCTTAACCCATTTCATCCAAAACACACATCCATATATTTATTTTCTCCAAACATTAAAATTCAGTTTCCCTGGCCTGTGCCTCATCTTATTCCCTACCTTGGTTTGTGTTCCAAGACAACTTTTGTCCAGATATGAACTAGCACCAACATCATATTCACCCATTTTACTAATCTCACCTTACCCCTGTCTCTTTTCTTCTGATGCAACTAATCTCTGTGATTGCTGCATTCCACCATTCTGGTTCTAATTGCTCAATGCTTAACAACCTTGCCTTCAGCTGCCAAAGGCCAAACAGCTCGAAAATTCCCATCATAAACTTTCACCTCACTTAAAACATTTCTTGAAATCCACCTTTATAACCTGGTTTTGGTCACAGATCCTGACGTCTCTGTGTGTTTGGGTCAGCAATTTGATAATCCTCTTATGAAGTGTCTTTAGATATTTGTGCTATGATGAAGGTACTGCTTAATGCAAGTGGCTGTTCTGTAAATCAGACATATAAACCCAAACACCTGTTTAGAAAACAGAACATGAATAGAAACAGAAAGCTGAGGTAACTCAGCAGGACAGGCAGCATCTCTGAAGAGAAGGAATGGGTGACGATTTGGGTCGAGACCCTTCTTCAAACTAGTTAGGGA